>NW_026057576.1:45538695-45719278 GCF_023721935.1 Panthera uncia
GGGGGGGGGGGGGGGGGGGGGGGGGGGGGCGGTGCGCAGGTGTGGAGAGGGGAAAATGGGCAATGGACATTGAGGAGGGCACTTGTTGGGATGAGTACTGGGTGTTGTATATAAGCCAATTTGAGGGGTACTTGGGTGGTACCCCAACAGTCGGTTAAGAGTCTGACTCAGGTCATGATCTCACGGTTTGTAAGTTCAAGCCCCACATCAGGCTCTGTGCTGAAAGCTCAGAGCCTGGAATCTGCTTCAGATTCTGTGTCTTCCTCTCTCTCTGCCCCTCCCCTGCTCATGCTCTGTCCCTCTCTGTCTCCCAATAATAAATAAACGTTAAAAAAAATTATAAGCCAATTTGACAATAAATTATATTTTAAAAAAAAGAATCTACCTGTGACACTAAATCATTCACTACAATATGCCCCATTTAAAGATGTAGGAGGTTGAAGTATAAAAGAAATGAACTGGCATCTGTAATATTTGCCTTCCCTTATCAACTTTATGTATGTTTTTATTACTAGTTTAATGCTCAGTTGCTGAGCACTAGTCATACTTTAATATTGAAGCTCTGCAACCTAAGAATATGGTTTCTAGCAGTGTGTTCATGTAAACAAAATGCATTTACAGCAAAATTGATTAAGAAGGATTTATTCAGTGCTGCTTTCGTTAGTACACACCACAGGGGATAAGACCTTGTCTTCATGTAAGTAGCATCTTTTGGGAAAGAAAAGATTAACACATGTCAAAGAATATTAAGAAACACCCAAAAATGTATAATTTAGAGCTGTATTGTATGCTAGACTATGTCAGTCAGAGGAATAGAGATCAGTGAAGACTAGCATGATCAGAAATGGAGGAAGTAGAACTTGCAAGGAGCCTTTAAGAAAAAGTTGGATCTATGTAAGAATGACAGAAAAAAAAAAAAAAAAGAAAAACTTGGATCTGTCAAGCAGTGAAATAGTCTGCCGTCTCCAGACGGGGAACCAACAGACGTATGTATAGTGCAAGGAATATATAAAACATGTTTATGGGACAGTAAGTGGAGTAGACATTAATGGAAAATAAGGTTGGTTCAGTTGACATTACAAAAGGCCTTCATATTTTTGTTTTTTTTTAATGTTTTTTAATATTTATTTAAGTTTGAGAGAGAGAGAGAGAGAGCACTAGTGGGGTAGGGCAGAGAAAGAGGGAGTCAGAATCGGAAGCAGGCTCCAGCCTCGGCACTGTCAGCACAGAGCCCGATGTGGATCTCGAACCCACAAACCACAAGATCATGACCTGAGCCATGTACTAGGGCATGAAGAAACAGGAGGTCTTATAAAGTTCAGTCTTTCAACAGTTTATTGCTGAACACCTACTTCCTTTGTACCAAATATTATTCAAGGTATTTTGAATACATTAGAGAACAAAATAAATAAAAATTCTAGTCCTTGGATAACTTTTCATTGTAGTTCATGAGAACTTAAATTTATACCAATCTTTCAAGAGAAATGTCTGAAAATCCGTAATGCACATGTGTTTTGACATAGTCATTATGCTTTCTGAGGAAATGGCAGTACAAGGTGTGCAAAGATAAACTTATGTAATTATTTAGAATTTTCTATAGCACATAGCACTGCTGTGACTGCTATAATTGGATTGTGTTTTTATTGTTGAGTTATAAGAGTTCTTTATTTTTCTAGATACGAGTCCCTTATCAGATAGGTATTTTGGAATGTTCTCTTCCATTTCATGGGTTATCTTTTCATTTTTTTAATGGTGTCTTTTGAAGCACAAAACTTTTTAATTATGATGCAGTCCACTTTATCTAATTTTTCTTTTGTTGCTTGTGCTTTTGGTGCCATATCTGAGAATCCTTTATCTAAAGTCAGGAAGATTTACTCCTGTGTTGAAGACGTACTCCTGTGTTTTCTTCTAAGCATTTATATTTTAGTGTTTACATTTAGGTCTTTGGCATACTTTAAGTTAATTTTTTTATGTCATGTAAGGTAAGGGCTGTGTACTATTTTAAATATGGCTACTAAAAATTTCTAAATTACATGTGGACTTGCATTATGTTTCTATTGGACAAAACTGGCCTAGACCAACAGTCTCCAAACTTTTTGATATGACTCCCTATTGGGGAAAAAAAATTGAACATTCACCCACCAATGTTTGTACATGTATTTATCTCTCAATTATATACATGTACTATCCTATGAATAACATGTATGTTAAAATACAAAACTACATAGAAAATTTAAATTTAAAGACACTTAATAGTAAAATAAATATAAATAAAATTTCCCACACTTCAGTGGATTGTTTTGTATGTAATTGCTTTTGGAGACCACCAGTCTAGACTGTGATCTTAACTTTATAATTGATTGGCTCAAATGTTCTTCCTTCTCCACCGTATTGATAGAGAACTCTCTCAAGTGCAGACCTGATCATGTTATGCCTACCCGACTTAATGATAAAATCCAAACTCAGCTTGTCATTTAAGGTCTTTCATATGTCCCTGCCTCTGTCTCTCTAGCTTCAGCCTTCACCATGCGCCATACATTTTATCAATCCACAGCATACCTCCCTGCACATCATCCTTTACCTATGCTTTTCTCTCTACCCAGAATGCTATTTCTCTGCTTCCTCTCCAGATTACTATTAGTCTTCATTCCTCAGTGTGCCCTTTCTTATCATTTAGCACACTATGGTAATTTATTTGTCCGTCTTCCTCAGGAGACTATCAGATCCTCCAGGTAGAAACTGTGTATTCCTGGTACCTATATAGGTTATGGGCTTTTAATAAATTTTTTTTTAATGTTCATGAATATCTTGGTGAATGAGTTAGTAAATACATTTCTTCTAATTCAACCTGCTTTTCTACAGACATTGATATTTATGATCAAGAAAAAAATTCTAATTTTTGAATCATTTTTGTTTCATTGTAAATATGATAATGATCAAAAATTTTATTTCTCGTTTTTTCTGCATGTCCTAGATTTCACAATATTTTTGTTTGTGTTTTTTGTTTTTGTTTTGTTTTGTTTCTGTAACATCCATAATCCATGGGCTAAATGTGTCATTTAGGGCAATCTAAGAACCTTAATACTTAGTACCATTTCTGAAATGTCTGTGAAGAAATGTGTTCTGCTGTCTTTACAGTGACTTAGAAGTAAATGTTTTAAATGTGATCAGTGCATCAATTGGAGACCAGTTATACCACCATGTCTTCTACATTATAAATATTATGTATCATAAGTGATACCAACATTCATAGTAAAAGTCACAGTCATTCTTGTCAGCATCAGTTCTTAGAAAGTTTTTCTCAATAAAATAGTTCTTTTTTTTTTTTTTTTAATATTTATTTACTTGAGAGAGAGAGAGAGAGTCCTGGGGGCCAAGTGGGCCTAGGGGTTGGAGTAACCTGTGCCCATAGATACACTCCTTAGTTACCAGAGTGGGGCTTTCAAATCCATTTGTTCCTTCCTTGGCTGGAGTCTTTATAGGGGGTGGCAAGGGCTAAATGCAGGGCCACACAATTTCCTTGTGGAACCTTATTTCTTTCCCCAATGGTTCTTTTCTCAGGGGGCCTGTCAAGGGCAGTTCCCCAACAGACAATTCCCCAGGTACTTTTATTAAGGCCAAATTACATAAAAGCAGGAGTACAAGAAGCTTCACGTCAGTGGGCCTCCCTGCAGTCCCGATCCGTCCACTGCCCGGGCCCTGCCATCAGGCTGGTTGGATAGCTTGGCTTCTGGCAAGAGAGCGTGAGCCGGGGAGAACAGAGAGAGAGAGGGAGAGAGAGAATCCCAAGCAGGCTCCACACTCAGTGCAGAACTCAGTGCGGGGCTCGATCCCACAAACCATGAGATCAAGACCAGAGCCCAAATCAAGAGTCAGCTGCTTAACCGACTGAGCCACCCATGCACCCCTCAATAAAATAGTTCTATATGCTAGTAATCAGAACAGTATAGAACACATTAGGAGCATTTCGAGGCCTCGTAAGATAGCTCCCTTCTATTTAGAGTTGATTTTCCTCAGTCAGAATCCCCAACCAAAATCAGGGCAATTTTTAGTAGAAGGAGGTAGCCCTGGTATTAGGGCTTAGGCACCAGCATGTCAAGAATTTCTCGAATTCACGGTTTTATATCATGTGATATTTTGCACTGATAAATGGTATCACACCATATCTGCGTAAGAGCATTATTCAATTCCCAAACAAACCAAAAAGCACCCAAACCAAATGAGCTACTTGCTGTTATTAAACTTGATGTCTTCGAGTCATTATCGTCTTCAGAATGTTGGTAATGGGTGACCTTTGCATCTGATTATTTTCTCGCATCCTTTTATCTTTCATTGAATGTCATCCGCAACTGTTTTCTGTGTAGTAGCCTTTGATTGTGTTATTATTCTATTCTGAGCATGGCACAAACATGGTCTGTACCTTCAACATCCATTTACTGAGAAATTAACTGTGTACAAAAAGACCCTCATCTTTCTGTGGGAGACTTATTCCTAACATTTATGAAGGATGAGGAAGAAAATGAAAATATGAGTGAAGATAACTCCAAGAATTTTTATTACCTTAGTAAAAAACAGAGTTAATGATATAAAATACTGATGTTTATGTATTAAAGCTGTAAACATAACATAAAATTAGCCTTAAGACTTATTTGTAGAGATCTTATTTTAGGGTCAAATTTGAGAGAACTTGGCATATTTTAGATTGGGAGATACAAAATGGGGTAGCCATAAACCGTAAACACCTGTAAAATCTGTAAAGGAAGAAAATAGATTAGTGGTTCCCTAGGGCTGGCAGGAGGATGGGGAGCAATGCTAACAGGGAAATACTTCTTTTGTAATCAAAATATTCTAAAATTAGGTTATAGTGTTAGTTGTATAACTTTAAACATACTAAAAACCATTGAATTGAACACTTTAAATGGATGGACTTTATAATATGTAAATTACATAGCAATAAAATTATATGTCAGTAAAGCTGTATTTTATTAAAAAAAAAAAAAAAAAAAAAAAAAAGATTGTCAGGGCACCTGGGTGGCTCAGTCAGTTAGGCATCCAACTTCGGCTCAGGTCATGATCTCATGGTTCGTGAGTTCGAGTCCCGCATCAGTCTCTGTGCTGACAGCTCGGAGCCTGGAGCCTGCTTCAGGTTCTGTGTCTCCCTCTCTCTCTGCCCCTCCCCGGCTCACACTCTGTCTCTCTCTCTCAAAAATAAATAAATGTTAAAAAAATTTTTTAAATGATTGTCAAAAAATAAGGACTGTGTATTTTCTGCCTCTAACTTTAGCTGATTAAGACAAAATCTTATGCCAGTTGGAAAGATAGAAATTTAGAAATGAGCATATCTAAACAAACTCCCCATTTCGCTGTATAAACTTTTATCAGAACTCATCTTTTTCATTTGGAATAACAAGGCCTTAGAAATGGATGTATAGGATGATGTTTAGCATTATTTTCAGAATTTTTTGTCTGCATTCCTTTATCCAAGATTAGGAAATATTTAAAAATATAATGGAATTGTTCCTGTTCCACATATAAATAAAATAATTTTCTTTAAAATGAAAATATTTTAGGGGCGCCTGGGTGGCTCAGTCAGTTGAGCGTCCGACCTTGGCTCAGGTCATGATCTTGGGTTCGTGAGTTTGAGCCCTGTGTCGCGCTCTGTGCTGACAGCTCGGAGCCTGGAGCCTGCTTTTCATTCTGTGTCTCCCTCTCTCTCTGTCCCTCCCCTGCTCATGCTCTGTCTCTCTGTCTCAAAAATTAATGAAAATATTTTATGCCGTGTCATTATATAACATCTTGGCCTCTCAGATTCCACAGCTTTTGCAATTCAGATTAATTCATATAGAATATGAAAATATGATAAATAAGAAATTATTAATTTTTTAGAATCACAGACAGGGTCTTTGGAGCAACATGTCTTCTCAACAGTATTAGCAGTTCTTTAAAGAATTCTACCCCTTTTTTTCCCCCTAGTTTTTAGGAGGAATGATTTTATAACTGAACTTTTTTTTTTAATTGTGTCTTAAAAGTGGAATTGGGGTATTTCATGTTTAATGTGATGTTAAATACTAAAGGTTACACTCTGTACAGTAAGTTGTGATCATGTGATAGTCAGAAGGTGATCTTTTACTACTGAGACATTCCCCATGTTTCATGCATCTGTTTCATCTCTACTTTCAATGTAAACTCTATTCAGTTGTTTTTTGTATTATAAAAGGCATCAGGTTGTGTGAGGGAAACACTGAAGCTTTTCAAAGTGCAGGCTTATTATTTCAACTAATTGCCTGATTTGTTTGTAAATGGGAAATTTTTATAAAAACGGAGAAAGCTGTAAATTGCTGTCTGTGGGCTTTTCAAGCAAGTATAATGTAACTCTACTTTCATAGCAAGGGCTAGAAGCCATTACTGCAGTAATCAATATATCGCAGTTATATTATTATGGAGATTTTAATGTTACTTTCAAAATTCTGAGCTGTTTGGATATTGGTCTTCCACTGTTGACACCTGATAATATTTGACTCCATATTTTTTCTGTAAATATTTAAGAATTACTAGGAAATGGTAAGTCAATTTTTAAGCACACAAACACATTTTTAATGTCCTAGATAACATTCCTCTTTTTTAAGCATTAATTTTCTTACTTCATTCTGTTAGTGTCCACTTGGCAAGAAGAGTGCTTCAGTTAGAAAAACAAAACTCACTGGTTTTAAAAGACCTGGAACATCAAAAGGACCAAGTAACACAGCTTTCACAAGAGGTAAATAACTTAAACAAAAGAAACATATATAAAGAATCACAGTGTTCATTTTAATTCTCTGTTACTCCTTTGTCTATCTTCTGAGCAGTTTTCAAATAAGCTGTTTGCTAGTACAAAATGATGTTACAACGTACAAAACTAACCTACTGTTAAAGCCTTATAAAACATCGTGCAGTGTATGGTAAAACTAAGATCAAAAAAGAGATTAAATGCCCAGACTAAATATAAATGCAGACTAGACAGGCGGAGCTTTGATTTCTGAGAGTAGCAACTGGCAAAACGGGTTTGGCGATTTTAGGTGGCATTTTGAGTTTTTTAATAAAACCTCATCTTAAAAATTTTTTCTTAAATTTTAATTCCAGTGTGGTGAACATGTACTGTTATCTTAGTTTCAAGTGTACAGTATAGTGATTCAACACTTCCATACATTACTCAGTGCTCATCAAAATAAGTATACTCTTAATCCCCTTCACCTATTCCCCCATCCTCCCCCCCCCCCCCCCCACCCACTTCCCCTCTGGTAGCCATCTGTTTAAAACCTCATCTTTTAAAGAGATGAAAAATTATCTATTAAACACACACTTAACTTGGTATACTCTTAAGCTCTCAAATTCTTTGGTACATGATAGTTCCCAAAGTATCTTTTAAAACTCAGATTCATATTTCTTATTTTCCTTAGCCTTATGTCATCTAAAAAAGATACATATTTGTACATGGTATTTTTAATCCTTTTACTTAACACTAATTACATTTTTCTGTACTTCTGAAATTCGAGTAATAAAATAATTATAACCAAAGATGTCACCTCATTAGTATTCCTTTTATTTCCTGAGTTTCAGCATAACAAGTTTTTTATGTTAATAATTTAAAACTTCGATCTTATAATAAAGGGATTTTTAGAGGCATATATTAAAGACTATCAATACATATCATGTATTCTTTGTTTTCTGAAGGACCTGTTCATATTTACCTTTATAGTACCCTCTATTAAAGTACTTTTAATAATGTGACATTAGGAGGATTTCTGTGCTCAAATTCCAAAAGACCAGAAATCACTTCCTACTACGGGGCCCGACATAGAGTTACACTTAGGATGGAAGAGTGTCGTGCCACAGCCAGCTCTGCCGGCAGGAGTGCGAGGCACAGCCAGATTTGGAGCATTTCTTGTGTCTGTGGAATAAATATTCCTACCGCGACTAACTTTGAGCTGCCAACATCACGTCACTGCACACGGAATAAAGATACTCAGTAGCACACTGTTACATATTCTCCCCACCATACAGATACAATAGACTTGGATAAACTGAAGAGCACAGATAATAGTAAAGTAATTAAAAATCCATGACTTTGAAAATTTGTTCCCTTTTTTTAATAAAATTAATTTTACTGGGGCGCCTGGGTGGCTCAGTTGGTTGAGCGTCCGGCTTCGGCTCAGGTCATGATCTCATGGTTCTTGAGTTCCAGCCCCACATCAGACTCTGTGCTGACAGCTTAGAGCCTGGAGCCTGCTTCTGGTTCTGTGTCTCCCTCTGCTCCTCCCCCGCTCATGCTCTGTCTCTCTCTCTCTCCTTCAAAAATAAATAAAAACATTAAAAAAAATTTTTTTTTAAATAAAATTGATTTTATTGGGGCACCTGGGTGGCTCAGTTGGTTGAGCATCAAACTTCAGCTCAGGTTGTGATCTCATGATTCATGAGTTCAGGCCCCACATCGGGCTCACTGCTGTTGGCATGGAGCCTGCTTCGGAACCTCAGTCTCCCCCTGTCTGCCTCTCCCCTGCTCACACTGTCTGTCTTTCTCAAAAATAATAAACATTTAAGAAAAACATGTCTTGATTTTAAAAATAAAATAAAATTGATTTTATTGTAAATTTAAAGTTTTTAATATTAGATGTATTAACATTCAGCTCACAAAATTCCTGAAAATTTACTAGTCAGCTGTCAGAAACTACTGTAAGCCAGCACTACTACACCATGAAAGGATAAATAAATGATTACAGAAACCAATGAGAGGTTAAAGAAATTTCTGTTTGCTAATACATTATACATCACTCATGTTTGTTTTAATTTCAGAATAACCTATCAAACATATTTCTAAAAAAAATTAAACTTGTCCATACTTGTATAGGTACATATCTGCACGTCATAATATTACCTTAAAAAAAAATAAATAAAACTACCTTCCTGAACACTTCAGTTCATTGCAATAGGAATTGTTTTTTAAGTTTATTTATTTTGAGAGAGGGAGAGGGAGATAGAGAATCCCAAGCAGGCTCTGCGCTGTCAGCACAGTGCCCAATGTGGGGATCAATCTCGCAAACTGAGATCATGACCTGAGCCAAAATCAACAGTCAGACACTTTTTTTTTTAACGTTTATTTATTTTTGAGACAGAGGGAGACAGAGTGCGAGTGGGGGAGGGGCAGAGAGAGAAGGAGACACAGAATCTGAAACAGGCTCCCGGCTCTGAGCTGTCAGCACAGAGCCCAGTGTGGGGCTCAAACCCACAAACTGTGAGATCATGACCTGAGCCGAAGTCAGGCACTCAACGGACTGAGCCACCCAGGCGCCTCAAGAGTCAGACACTTAACCAACTGAGTCACCCAGGCGCCCCCATTTAAGGTAAGCTGTTGGCTTATATTGAGAAAAAGATTTAAATACTGAAATACATGTGATAGAAAATGGTATGATACCTAGAATTTGCTTTTAAATACCCTGTAAAAAGTGGGGGAAGGGCTCATAAATCAAAGAAGAATCTCAAAATCTCAATCATGTTTGGAGCTGGGGGAAGATTATATGTGGATCTATTATTCAATTCTGTACTTTTATGTATGTTTGAAAATTTTTCATAAGACATTGGGAGAAAGAATCAGTAACCGTATCTTAAAAGTTTTATGGCTACCTTAGTATATAACTTTTCCCTTAAGATTGAAAATAAAGTATTATAATCTGAAATATTCTGCCGATTTAACTGGTTTTTGCCTCACAAAAATTATACTGCTTAAATTGAAAATATATAAACTAATTATCTGAAAGATGATAGTACAGTCAGTATAGCAACTGACTATTCATGATACATGGTGAAAAAAATAGAGAAGGAAATTCTCTCAGGATCTATATTCTTTTAAACAGTTTAAATATTAAAACTAGCTTGGAATCTTGAGAATAATATACAGATAAAACAAAAAACTAAAGCTAGAATCACCATTGAGTTAAATATGTTATTGAGAATATGTCTGAGATTAAACATAAATGAATTGCCAACATGAGAATGCTAAAAAATAGTCAAAATGAAAACAAATATTCCTTTTATAGTGGCTTTATTGAGGTATAATTGACAAACACTAAGCTGCACATACTTAAAGTGTACAATATGATAACTTTTGACACATGTATACCTGTGGAATCACCAAAATGTGGATAATGAACACATACATCACCCCAGATGTTTCCTTGTGCCCCTTAGGAATCTCTCCCAAACTTCCCTGTCCCCAAGATGGTCCTCAGGCAACCACTGACTTGCATTCTGTCACCATAGATTGACCATGTTTTTGATATTTTATATAAATACAGTCATAAAATATGTGTATACATTATATACACACATTTTTTTGGTCTGACTTGTTTCACTCTGCCTAATCGTTTCAAGATTCACCCATAGCCCTTTTCATTGCTGAGGAGCATTCCATTTATGGGTATACCACAGTTTTGCATTCATTCACCTGTTGATGGGCATTCAGGTAGTTTGCTGTTTTCGCCTGTGACAAACAATGCATATATGGATATCCATGTACAGTCTTTCTATGAACGTATGCTTTTGTTTCTTTTGGGTAAAGACCTGGGAGTGGACTAGGTGGATCATGTGGCTAAGGGCCTGCTTAATGTTTTAAGAAACTGCCAAACTGGTTTACAAATATTTGTGCCATTTTACATTTCCACCAGCTGCATACGAAAGTTCTTATTCTTCTACATCCTTGCAAAGACTTGATACGGTCCATGTTTTTAATTTTAGCAGTTCCGATGGGTGTGTCATGGTCTCTCATTATGGTTTTAATTTGCATTTTCCCTAATGACTCACGACAGTGACCATCTTTTCGGATGCTCTTTGCCCTCTGCTCTCACTGGGAGAAGTGTCTTCAAATGTTTTGCCCATTTTATCACATTGTTTTCTTATTATTGAGTTTTGAGTATTATTTGTTGATTTTAGATACAATTCCCTTATCAGATATGTGATTTGCAAATATTTTCTCCCACTCTGTGGCTTGTTTTTCCATCTCTTAAACATGTTTAAAGAGCAGCTTTTGTCAAATCCAGTTTATCAATTCGTGCTTTTATGGACTTTGTTTTTAGTGTTGTATCTAAAATATCTTTGCCTAACCCAAGGTCACAGGGTTTTTGTCATGGTGTTTCATAGTTTTAAGTCTGTAATCCATTTTTAGTTTATTTTTGTATTGTTTGCAAAGTATAGATTGAAATTCACTTATCTGCACATTGAAATCAAATTGTTCTCACATCATTTGCTGAAAAGACCTTGTTGAAAATCAGTCATAAATGTGTGAATTTGTTTCTAGACTCCCTGTTTCCAGTTATCTAATTTGCCTGTCTTCATGCCCAGACCACACTCTCTTGATTTCTGAAGCTTTATAATGTCTTGAAATTAGATAGCATTGGTCCTCTAATTCTGTTCATTTCAGAGATTTTCAGCTATTCTGTATCCTTTGCATTTCCATATGAATTCTGTAATCATTTCTACAAAGAAAAAAAGAAAAAGCTGGGTTTGATTTTCATTGGGATAGCATTGAATCTACAGATCAAGTGGGGAAAATTGACATCTTAATAATATTGAAATGCTATCCTATTAATTGGCCATATCCTGCCATTTTTATTCTTTAGTGTAAAGGTTTCACATCTTTTGACTAGTCTTTTTTTTTTTTTAAGTTTTTTTATTTATTTTTGAGAGAGAGAAAGAACAAATGAGGGAGGGCAGAGAAAAGATGAGAGAGTGAATACCAAGTAGGCTCCACACTTCAGCACAGAACCTAATGCAGGACTCAAACTCATGAACCATGAGACCGGGCGCCCCTTGACTAATCTTAATGTTGTATTATGTTTTTCCATTCTTCTACTTTTAACTTCCTTATGTCTTTATAATTGTCTTATAGGCATCATATGTAGATGGATCTTAGTTTTTTTTATCCATTCTAACAAAACAGGACTTTAATTGGAGTTTTTAGAACATTTACATTTGATGTGTCTCTTGATAAGTCTGTCATCTTGCTATTTGTTTTTTATTCATCCCATCTATTCTTTCTTCCCTTGTCCTTTTTTTTTTCCCTGCCTTCTTTTGGATTAGCTGAATATTTTTATCATTTTATATGATCTCATTATTGGTTTATTGGCTTGAACTCTATTATTACAGTACTTTCTTTATAGTATATATCTTTAACATCATCTCATTTCATTTACTACATCATGTATAGTTTAAAAGCCTTAAAATAGTATACTTCCATTTGTCCCCCCGCCCAGCTTTTGTGCTCCTGTTGTCATATATTTTACTTGTACATGTAGAAACTGCACACAACATTGCTATTATTTTTCTTTAAGCAATTGACAATTTTTTGAAGAGCTATAGTATGAGGAAAAGATACTATATTTAACCAAATAGTTACCATACCTGGTGTTCTTTATTCCCTTGTGTAGATCCAAATTTCCATTTGGTATTATATTGCTTCCGGTTGATGTATTTCTTTTCACAGTACCTATAGAACAAATCTGCTGGTAATGAAGTCTTTCTGCTTCTGTATGTTGCAGAAAGTTATTTCACCTCTTTTTGTTGTTTCTTGTTTTTATATGTCTTACTATTTTTAACAGAATTTAAGATTAAAATGTATTTCTGACAGTTATGTTTACTAAGGCAAAAAACCCCAGAAGTATACATTTAAGGGTTCGCTCTTTTATGACAATAAAATTCACACATAAAAACTGTACAATTCAGTGGCTTTTGGTGTGTTTATAGCATTGCACTATCACCGCTATCTAGTTACAGAACATTTTCATTACCCAGACAGAAATTCTGTACCCATTAAGCAGTCACTCCCTATTCTCCCCTCCCCCCCAACCCTGGCAACCACTCTGTGCTTTCTGTCTATGGATTTGCCTGTTCTACACCCTTCTATAAATGGAATCATGCAATATGTGGCTTTTTTTTTATCTGGCTGCTTTCATTTAGCATAGTGTTTTCAAGATTCATTCATGTTGTATCATCTATCAGTACTTAATTCCTTTTTACCACTAGATAATATCCCATTGTACAGATGCATCATATGTTGTTTATCCATTCATCCATTGATGAACATTTGGGTTATTTCCACCTTTTGACTATTGTGAATAGTGTTGCTATAAATATTCAAGTACAGGCATTATGTTTGTCTACCTGTTTTAAATCTGTGGAGTAAACACCTAGGAGTGGAATTGCTGAGTTCATTTTTGTTTTACAAAGATAATTTTCCCAGGGTAAAAAAGTCCAGATTGGTTCTTTTTTCCTCTGTCTCTTTTTCAGTACTTGAAAGATGTTGCTCCACTCTCTTCTGGTTTGCATTGTTTCTGCCAAGAAATATGCTGTCTTTATCTTTGTGTCTCTCTAGGTAATGTGTCTAATGTCTCTAGAATTTTTTAAGATTTTCTTTTTTTCACTAGCCTTAAGCAATTTACGATGTGGTTGTTGTGATTTTCTTTATGTTTCCTCTGCTTGGGTTTTATCAGACGTCTTATATATGTGTGTGATCATCAGATTTGGAAATGTTTCAGTCATATGTCTTCATAGATTTTTCTACCTTACCCTCTGTTTCCTTCGGACACTCCATTAGACATGTATTTATACTGCTTGAAGTGGTCCTACAACAGAACAGATGCTCTTCTCTTCATTGTTTTCTGTCTTTTTCTGCCTTTCCTTTTGCATAATTTCTCTTAGTATGTCAAGTCCACTAGTCATTTCTTCAGTGTAAAATCTGCTGTTAATCCATTCTAGTGTTTTACGTCTCAGATATTGTAGTTTTCATTTCTAGTTCTCTTTTGTATCTTCCAGGTCTACTTAACCTTTTCAGACTTTATTTTCTTCAGCATAGGAAATACAGTTTCAATCACTATTTTGATATTCTTGTCTACTGATTCTATTATGGTGGCTGCCACTTCTTGGTTAGTTTCAGTTACATTGACCTGTCTCATATGTGTCATATTATCCTGTGTTTTTGCATGCTTACTAATTTTTCACGGGATGAAAAATGTGAATTTTACCTTACCGCTAAATATTTTTGGATTCCTGTAAGTGTGTGTTAGCTTTGTTCCCCAACATGGTTAAGTTTCTTGGGAAAGATTTGGCCCTTTTAAGTCTTGCTTTTAAGCTTTTATAAGCAAAGAAGCATTGATCCTAAGGCTACTTTTTTTGTCCCCTCCACTACTGAGACCAAAGTCTTTTGAATAATCTACCCCACGTCCTATGAATTAATAAGTTTCCTACTTTGGATAGTGGGAATAAGTAAATTCCTGGCCCATATGGTCTTCAGAAATTGTTCTTTCTAATCTTTTCAGTGGTTCTATCTCAGTCTCTGGTATTTTCTTTACACACATGCACTATTCAATGCCCAGGTGCATACTCAAGGGTGAATGTGTGTACATTTTCAGAGTTCTGTCTTTGTACAGCTCTCTTTTCTTCAGCACTCTGCCATAGGAACTGTAGCCAACTTGGTGTCTACATCTAGCAGCAGATCCTTAACTTAGGGAGTTTGGCAGGCTCTGCTTTGATTCCCTCTTCCTTAACTACTGCCTGGAAACTCTTTCCGTAGAGTTCACTGTTCTTCATTGTTTGATGTACAGTGTCTTCAGACTGTTGTTCTATTAGTTCGTTCAGTGTAAAAGAGAAAAAATTATTGGCTTTCTTTTTTGTATATATGTATATCACCTAATTTTCAAGAAACCACCAACTGGGTTAAATAAGAATGGAGTGTTCATAGGCGGTAATCTCCTTGATATCAGTCTTGGTGTTGTTTTTCTGGATCTTACTCCAAGAGAAAAAATAAACAAATGGGACTACATCAAACAAAAAGCTTCTGCACAGCAAAGAAAACCATCAACAAAATGGAAAGGCAGCCTACTGAGTGAGAGAAAATATTTAGAAATTGTATATCCAATAAGAGGTTGATATCCAAAATATATAAAGAATTCCTACAACTCAACACCAAAGAAAATCCAATTTAAAAAAAAAATGTGCAAAGGAAAAAAAAATAGGGGAGCCTGGGTGGTTCAATTGGTTAAACAGCCAACTCTTGATTCAGCTTAGGTCATGATCTCACAGTTCATGAGTTCAAGCCCCACATTGGGCTCTCTGCTCACAGTGGAGAGCCTGCTTCAGATCCTCTGTCTTCCTCTTTTTCCACCCCTCCCCCCCTCAAAAATAAATAAGTGTCTTTTTTAAAAATAAGCAGAGGATATGAATAGATACTTTTCCAAAGAAGACATACAGCTAGCCTATTGGCACATGAAAAGATGCTCAACATCACAAATCATCAAGGAAATGCAAATAGAAACCACAATGAGATATCACCTCACACCTGTCAGAATGGCTAGAATCAAAAAGACAAGAAATAACAAGTGTTGGCAGGGTGTGGAAAAAAGGAAACCCTCATTCACTGTTGGTAGGAGTGTAAATTGGTACAGCCACTATGGAAAACAGTATGGAGGTTCTTCAAAGTATTAAAAATAGAACCACCATATGATCCAGCAATTCTACGTCTGGATATTTATTCAGAATATTCTGAATTCATGAAAACACTAATTCAAAAAGAGGTACAATATTCATTGTAGCATTATATACAATAGTCAAGATACAGAAACAACCTAAGCATTGATCAATGGACAAATGGATAAACATGTGGTCTGTATACAATGGGATACCATTCAGCCATAAAGAAGAATGAAATCTTGCCATTTGCAACAACATTGATGGAACTAGAGGGTATTATGCTAAGTGAATAAGTCAGACAGAGAAAGACAAATACTGTATGATCTCATTTATATGTGGAATCTAAAAAACAAAACAAATGAACAAACAAAACTCTTGGATATGGAAAAGAGTGTTGGTTGGCAGTGGGAGGGAGTCAGGAGATACAGACTGCTAGTTACAAAAAGAATAGGTCATGGCGATGTGGTGTGCAACGTGGTGACTAGAGTCAGTGCTGTTGTCATGCATATTTGAAGGTTGCCAAGAGAGTGATTCTTGAAAATCCTCGTCACACACGCAGAAAATTTTTAATTAAAAAAATTTTTGTAACTTTTTATGGTAACAGATGGTGACTAGACTTATTGTGATGATCATTTCACAGTGTGTGCAAGTGTCAAATCCTTACATTGTACACCGAAAACTAACATAATACTGTATGTCAATATATCTCAATTTTTAGAAGAGAAGAAGGGGAAAAAAGGAGTGTCGATGTGGGGAAGAAGATCTAAGCTAAATCATAAAGCATGCCACATTACCATCAGACTTGTTAAGCCTCAGCTTTCTTGACTCTTGGCACTTGCTCTTACTTAATCTTTTTAGTCATTTAGTAAATATTTATCAGACTCCCACTATACTCCACCACAGATAACAAAAGAGTACATGTACATCTTAACATGTACAGTCTTGTTCACAAAGGCCTTGTCTTCTAGAATAAGCACTTAGAGATTTATCTGTTATAACTAACTTATTTTAGAAAAGTGGTCTAGAAAATGGAATCTGCACAATCTCAAGTGACCAAATGCCAAGGTTCAGTTACCTGGAATTTTTTACATAGAAGCCATTGAGCGAAATCCAGGTAATTTGTTACAAAGCTTTAGATTGCTACATTTAAGAGAGATTTTTAAGATGCCTGGGTAGAATAAAGTAGAACTCTGTGTACTAACTTTAAAAGATGTTCATAATGTATATTAATAAATTTTTTCCAAAAAGGAAAATTGCAGAATAATTTGTATTGTATTTCTCTGCTTGGCCTTTGAGTGTGTGTGTGTGTGTGTGTGTGTGTGTGTGTGTGTGTGTGTCTCTAGGGTGTGGAATTGTGTTTCTAAGCATAGAGAAAAAGGAAGAGCTCACATAATATACACCTGTCATGCCAAGGGCACACAAATACAACTAGTCCTGCTGTATGAATATTAAAACATTTTATCAGAGTAAACTTACAGGGAAGGAATTCCAGAGCATATACCATCCCCAAGTTCTCTTCTCACAGAAAAGTGTGCTTAGGCCTGGTGTAGGTAGTCTGGATGCGCCACAGAAAGTGACCTGATAGAGGGGCTCCACACCAGAACATTGTACACACCTAAAGAGAAGGTTAGGGAACATCTAATTACCTAAGTAACAATGGGAGTGGGAGGGAGCTTTTGGAGGTTATTATCTCTTTTAGCCTATTCTAATAGAATAGGAAATGAGCCTCCAGGACCATCCATATTTGTCTCTCAAACATTAAACTGTGCTTACCTCTGAGATTGGGAGTGGAGAAGTACGGAATGACCAATTTATACCTTATGCATTTTTGAATTGCTTGAATTTATTCTAACTCACATGGAATTTTTTAAGGCATAGATTTGGTGATCAACAATATCTGAATCATAGCAGGTATAAAGTAAATATTGATGCATTAGATAGATCATTCACATACCTTATCTACCAAACTTACGTAGATTTCTAAAGATGAAAATAAGAGGCAAAATTCTACTTTTTAAAATACATCTATAAACAGTATTTATAAACAGATTATATTCCAGCAATATTCTTTGTACCCAAAATTTTGTTGCCAAGGAAATATATATGGATATATATATATATATATATATATATGCTTTAATATATGCATAGAGATATTTGGAATGGTAAAAACCAAAAGAAATCATTCATCGATGATAATCACAGTGGAGGGCCACTCAAATTCTAGATGGATGAAAGCGATCTTTTGAGTGTACGTTCCCTCTTTTTAGCTTAAATTACTTATTATGTGCATGTGGTATTCCCTTCTCCACTCCCTTTCTTCCTCATCTCCTTTCTTCCATTTCATTATCAAGAGCAAGTATTTAGAAGACTATGAAATTGTTCTAGAATATCAGACAAAGGAAAAATTCAGAAGCCTCTAAAAAACATAACATACAAAGTTTTAGGACTGATAAAAGGCAACAGAAAGGGTGTCTAATACATGCTCAGGCAAGGAAAAAAAGATGTGACAGGAGTTTCTGTTTGACGGAGTCCTTGAAATACTTGCCCGTATGTTGTACTCTATACCAGCGATATTGGGATATATGATTTCTACAAACGTAGTATAAGTATCTAAATGAGTAAAACATGTGCTTTTGTCCTTTGAATCACCTAACAACTGCTGAGAGTGTTCTCTCAGCACCCCCAGGGTACCCAGGGTCTAGAAAGGCGTCTGTAGCACACAGGTCCTACAGCTCCACCTTCGTATTCTAAAGGGGGAGACGCACCTGCCAGCCACACCACCAAATCTCTTTAAACTTCAAAGCCAATCTTCCCTTCCGTATCTCTAAGCCTTTGTTGATGTGAGGAAAAAATGCACTATTTTATGTACCACCAAGGAGTAAGAGCAGGAGATACTTCCAATGAAACTGCAATACAATGCTTTATTATCACTCTAATTTTTTTTTTAATTTTAAGCACACATTCTTTTTGACTTTGAGCAGTGTCTCTTATCATATATTACATACAGTTTCTATCCTTTTCTTCTTCTAACATAAACTTTGTGCTGAATGTGCCAAATCACATCGGAATCATATTGGAGACATTTTAAATGGCAGTTAAACTCAGCCTATGACAGATTAGCCATACTCAGAACTCAATTGAATTCAAAGTATAAATAGCTAAGATCAAATTTGCATGTGCAGACTTGATGAGCAGCGATTGTAAGAGGCTTCCACTTTCATAGAAAAGATGAAAAATAGTATGATTTATGGGTTCCCTTTGCCTCCCAAAGTGTTTTCCTGAAAGTTTGTTGATACCTAAAAATTCTTTTAATAAAGAACAGTGCTTTTATTTCACCATTAGAAATATGAGGCTTAGGGGCGCCTGGGTGGCTCAGTCGGTCAAGCATCTGACTTCAGCTCAGGTCATGATCTCACGGCTAGTGGGTTTGAGCCCTGTGTGGGGCTCTGTGCTGACAGCTCAGAACCTGGAGCTCAGAACTTTGGATTCTGTGTCTCCCCCTCTGTCTCTGCCCCTCCCCCAATCGTGCTGCTCTTCCTCCTCCTCCTCCTCCTCCTCCTCCTCCTCCTCCTCCTTCTCTCTCTTTCAAAAATAAGTAAGCGTTTTTTAAAAATTATAAATACAAGGCTTAAAACATAAACACACTGCCTGATTTTTTTTTAATTTAGCAAGTAAAGTTTATCAGTCCATCAAAATTCTTTCTTCTACCCAGAACTGTCCTCCATACTATGGATCGTGATTTCATTTTAAAAGGTCCCTTGCCTACCAGACAGTGTCCATATTCTTTAGCATGGCAAAGAAAGCCAGTTTGATCCTAACCTACTTCTCGTCCTCATCTTCTACCTCCCCTCTCCCCAGTCCTCACTTGCAACCCCTCCTACCCCAAGTAACATGTCTCTTGCTCCTGCTGCCACCACTGTTACCTTCCTACTTCTCAGTCTCCATTGTTTACTTTTTTCTGATTGTTCCATAAATGTGGACAGCCCAGACATCTGTCTTGGCACTGTTCTCTGTGTTTCATGGCTTCAGCTACCAGCTACAATATCTCTTCATTGTAGCCTTTTTTTAATAAGTTAGAGATTTATGCAGTCAGCATAAATATTACCAGAATTGAAAGAATGCAAAAGGAGTGTTCAGCAAGTAACGGGTTCTCCCTGTTCTTTTCATACCACCTTCTGAACATCTCTACTCAATCTCCTGTTTTAGTGCTACTGACTTGGTACAACCTCTTATCTATCATCTGAATTAAATTAGGAACCATCCTAATGGTTGGAACCATCCAATAGATTGGCATTATCTCTGTTTAGTCCTCTACCCTGTTGGCCAAAATGCTCTTTCTAAATAAAAATCTGTTTTTGTTTCTCCCACAGTTAGTCTTGTCTCTGTTCACTAAGAATAACAATATATAAGACCTCCCATTGTGCTACCCCTGCCTACATACCCAGTTTCATCGTATATTATGCCACACACGCACGCATGCACACACACAGCCGTGCTTCTGTATACAACTACTTGTGTTTCTCCCCACGTTTGTAACTTCTTCTGCTTTACTTGAATTCTCCAAGCACTCTGCGCTATTTCATGCCTCTGTGCTTTTGCACACTCCAATCTCTTTGCGCATTGTACCCATGTCTGCATCGCAGGTGCTTGTCTTTCAGTATCAAGTGTCACCTACTCTATCAAGCCTTTTTTGAACTCCAGGCAAAAATGACTTATGTCTCCCCATGATACCATATATACCAAGATATATTTAGATAGAGATGTTGTTGACATAACTGTCTGTGTGCTTCTTAAGAGGAAGGATTCTTTTGTATTGGTCTGAGCTGCTTAGCAGCACAGTGCCTGTTTCTAGTAAGTAGTAAGTAGATCTTTGTTGAAGGAATAACTTCTGGTTTTGATAGGTCAAAGTAAATAAGAGAAGTGGGGGATGCTAGAATGAACCTGAAGCAGATTAGAGGTACCAACCAAGAGGCACAGAGGATGAGGGAGAAATCAGACCTGCTAATTAGAAAGAAAACTTTAGTTTCTTTTTAAGTGTCAGAGACTCAATCATATGCTTTATGTCACATATGGAACCAGAGCAGCGTAAATACCAGCTCCACCCACCACCATCATGAAAAAAAATATTTTAGTTACATGGAATCGGTAGTATCATCAACTTTTATTGAAAACACTGGAGTTTTTTCTCGGGAGCCTGGGTGGCTCAGTCAGTTAAGCCTCCGACTCTTGGTTTGGGCTCAGGTCACCATCTCACTGTTCGTGGGTTTGAGCCCTGAGTCAGGCTCCACGCTGATGATGCGGAGCCTGGCTGGGATTCTTTCTCTCCCTCTCTCTCTGCCCCTCCCTGGCTATCTATCTGGCTATCTCTCTCCTCTCTCTCTCTCTCTCTCTCTCTCTCTCCCTCCCTCTCTCTCTCTGTCTGCCCCCCCTCAAAATAAATAAACTAAACTTTTTTTAAAAATCACTCAATAAATGCAGATGGGCTTTTTAATTCTATGTTTCATTTATTTTTCTGCTAATGGCAATAGTATTGATAAAATCAGTATTTTTATTAATAAACGGCATTTTAAAGAAATAGTAATTTCCCAACTGGAATAAATAATGCTTATTTTGCCTATGTGGAAATATTCAGAATGAACCATCCAAATGAATTTTAACACAACATGGTAAGATTTTGTAATGACTATATAAGTAATTTTGTGAAGTAACGGTGGTAAAACTGTAATTCTGGAGAGTAAACACCTGCTCTTCCCAAATGTAAAAGTACATTTAATTGCATACAAACTAATCATCTTTTTTATATATATATATTTTTAGTTTATTTTTGAGAGAGAGAGAGAGACACACACACACACACACACACACACACACAGTGAGTGGGGGAGGGGCAGAGAGCGAGGGAGACACAGAATCCAAAGCAGTTCCAGGCTCTGAGCTGTCCGCACAGAGCTTGACATGGGACTAGAACTCACGGACTGTGAGATCATGACCTGAGCTGAAGTTGGACACTTAACCAACTGACCCACCCAGGCACCCTACAAACTAATCATCTTAAGAAAAGTATGGAAAACTGGGTATTTTAAGGCTAATAAAAACTTCAATTTAACCAGAATCATTATATTTAAATCAGAGTACATGAATTACTGATAAAATTCACCTAATTTGTTGAATCTGTATAGAAAGGCAAAAGGTAAGCAATATGTAATAAGATAATGGAGATAAACATTTAATAGCAATGAAAATAGTCTCTTAAATTTTTTGAATAAATATTTCATTAAAATCAAAATTATTATATGTATATATAATAAAATAAAATAAAATAAAATAAAATAAAATAAAATAAAATAAAATAAAATAAAGGCTAGCTATTTTGAGTGCTTGCTTTAATACCAGTCATACATACTATCTCATGAAACCATAGGAGTATTGCTTGGGCTAACTAGTATGTTCAGAGTGTGAGGTAAACTCAGGGGAGTTTACCAGCTTCCCAGGCTTCCTGAGGCCTCAAAGAAGCCCTTTTGTGTGAGTGCAGGCTTCCATTAGATTGGAAGGTGTATCAGAGAAGAATCAAAGGAGAAGAATGACCAAGATGCAAAGTCTACTCAATCTGCTCTTAGGTTTTTCATGGATTCGCCGTCGCCACAGTTAGCATATCGAGTGCTGTAATATATGATACCTCTGCCCTTAAGATCTGAAATTTTCACCAGGTGATAAAGCCCACAGAACACTGTCCACAAAATTGACCTGAGACTGATTTGGATTTTGACTGCTCTGAATGCAAATTTTGTCCTTTATGGGGTGCCTGGGGGCTCAGTCGGTTAAGTATCAGACTTCAGCTCAGGTCCTGATTTCACAGTTCGTGAGTTCGGGCCCCACGTCAGGCTCTGTGCTGACAGCTCAGAGCCTGAAGCCTGCTTCAGATTCTGTGTCTCCCTCTCTCTGCCCCTCCCCTGCTCTCTCTCTCTCTCTCTCTCTCTCTCTCTCTCTCTCAAAAATAAATAAACATTAAAAAAATTTTTAATAAATTAGCCTTTTCATTTTAATAATGATGAACATATATTTATCTACCCTATGAATGACTAATTTATTTTACGGACAAAACATTTCCCTTTCATTTTCTAACAGCTCTGTGTCTAACCTTGCCAAGTGCTTAAACCAAGAAGTCTTTGTTATGGCTCATTCTGGAAAAAACTCAATTACATGGATTCAGGATAATATAGTAAAATTTGTTCTGTAAACATGCTTTTTATAGGTTCACACACCAGCTCATGTGAGTGGGTGTGTGTACCGAATGCCAGCCACCACTGAAGTAAGGGACAAAGTGATTTATCTATAAATTGTGTCCTGTTTACACATCAAACAAATTGTTTAAACTTTTTACCTTACTGATGTGCCTTGATAACTCATGAATGACTACATTTTTCTCATTTAAGAGCTGTTACAACTCAACACTGCAGCGCCCTCCCCTCTGCCATCAGGATTGTCATACAGTTGAACCACGTTAAAATGAATTTCTCAGAGGGAGCTTTAAGGGGGCAAGAAATTTAAAACACTTGAACTTGAAAATTCCATTCTCTGACTCTAATCTCCTGTCCTTCCAGCTCTCCCAGTCCTTTCATTCTCACTAAATCTGTGCTTTATTTGCACTCAATACATGTTCCACATTCATAAACTCTGTATTTTCCAATCTGTCAGGCCCTTCTTGGCTTCACTTTTCTTTCTACCCAGCCATGACCTTACCAGCCATCTGAGCACTACATTCACTAGCACCTAGATTGCTTTGTCACTAATTCATCCATCAGGCTTTTCTTGACATCCCTACCTTTCACATAGCACCTTACAGGGCAACGATAGTTACCCTGTAAATACTTAATGGAAGGAAAGAGAGAGGGAGAGAAAATTCTTTGGTTTTGTGGTAATATGCTGAAAATTTCTTGTGGAAATGTGTTACTGCTTGAAAGAATTACAAATTCATGTTGTTGAACATCAACCAGAACCTCATTCCTACTGCCCACTGTTTTTATTTTTCTGCATCTGTCATGTTTCCCATTATCTTCATTGCAGGTCACTTCCACTCAAAACCATCAGTTCCATCATCTCTATCTTCCTTATTAGGTCATCTAAATTTCTTTCTCTTAAGTCTCTTTCACCCAAGGATTTTTGTAGTATCTTCACTTTCTCTCTTTTTCCCCCTTTTGGTTTCTCTTCAAAAAAATGAGAGAGAATGAGAATGTGTGTGTGTGTGTGTGTGTGTACACACAGAGGTAACTTTCAAAAATTAACCCCTCTCTTTATACCTTATTCCTTCCGTCCCCCCGATCCTCTGTTCAGCTCTGCCCTCCGTTAGTGATCGCCAGTGACTTCCTAATTGACAGTGTTCTCTTCTCAGTCTCCTGATCTATGGCATGACATTATAGATTTTATAGATAAGCTAGAAATTCTGTTCTCTCTTTGCTTGACAACACCATTCCTCTCCCATGTCTTCGTCTTCTTCCAACCCTATAGTGTAGCTGTCCCTCACATATCTGCCCTTTGTCCTATTCTTACATGTCACTAGTGATTCTCAAATGCTAGTGAATGTAAGAATCACCAAAGATTCTTGTTTAAAGTGTAGGTTTCTAGGGGCACCTGGGTGGCTCAGATGATTAAGCATCCAACTCTTGATTTCATTTCAGGTCATGATGTGATTCATGAGATAGAGCCCTACATCGGGCTCTGTGCTGACAGCTTAGAGCCTGCCGGGCATTCTCATTCTTTCTCTCTCTCTCTTCCTTCCTCCATCCCTCCAAAGTAAATAAGCATTTAAAAAAATAAAATAAAATGTGAGTTTCTAGATCCTGCCCTCAGAGATTGTGATTAAGTAGGTCTGGAATGAAACCCATGAATCTGCATTTTTAACAAGCTCATCTTGTGACTCTAATAAAAGTGATGCATGGCCACACTTTGAAAAATAATGCTCCACAGCCCTTTCTATTCTGTGACTTATAAGTAGATAGTCCCTTGCATCCATCACTGATTGCTCTGAAATATTTAATGTCCTACTCATGAATTTCATCTTATTATCTGTTCTTTCTCCTTTTACCTCATTAATATCTCCTTATTACCATACTTTGACAATCTCGGGACCAGAGCAGGGCTGATAATCAACTAGCACTTGCTTTTGGTTATTAAAACAACAAAATATTTGCAAGAAGACTGCACACAGCTGTTGTCCCAAGGCCCTGAGTGTCATTCCTGTCTGTACTGGCACCTCTCCGAGATCCCTGCGACCTCCTCACCATCCACCAACAGAGATACCATACGTGGCACCTGCCCCAGTGCAAAGCTGGTGCCTTAAATGGTTGAATTTTATCAGTTAAATATCACTCCTGTTAAAGATGAGATAATTAACCATGTGAGACACAGGATAAGAAGCTGGTTTTAATGGGAAGGATAGTAAAGTCAGGATATAAGATGATGTGCAGTCCTGTTAAACCTGCTAAAATAGATGGATGGAATAGCCTGCAGCAAGTCCAAGATGACCAGAGCTGTGCTTTCCAAATTTGACCAATTATCGGAAATATTGATTCAGTGGGACTGGGGTGGGCCCCGGAAATCCGTTTTTGAACATTTTCCCCAGTGATTCTGATGACTTAACTAGGTTTGAGAACTGCTTTAGATTGAGAACACAGAGAATTAGTACTAAAGTGTTGCCCCTTATTGGACCTCAAATAGGCATTTTACATTCCTTGGCACCATCAAAAAGATTAGATAGGATATATGGAATTTTCCTCACAAACTACCACCAGTACTAGAAAGTGTCATTTGTATATATTTTAAATAGAAATCAATTCAGTATTAAATTCTATTCAACAGAATGCATTTTGTCTCTGGCAGGAAGGAGCTCCATTTCTAGAAGTTTCTTTGAAAATAAACTCCATAAGAAAAAAAAAATCCCACATTTAGGAAAAACACAACAAAATGTGATCACCTTTATATATTTAATTTTAAGAGAAAATATATAATTTTAGATTATCAAAGAACAAGTTAAGATTTGAATTAAAACATGTAATTATGTTTTAATCAGCCGTTGCTTGTCTCTGAATCATGTGTACAGTTTATTGAAACACAGGAGGAATAACAATTCTGTGGGCACCTGGGTGGCTCAGTCGGTTGAGCATCCAACTTTTGATTTTGGCTCAGGTCATGATCTCACAGTTCATGGGATCAAGCCCCATGTCGGGCTCTGTGCTGACAGTCCAGAATCTTCTTGAGATTCTCTGTCTCCCTCTCTCTGCCTATCTCTCTCTCAAAAAAAAAAAAAAAAAAAAAAAAAATATATATATATATATATATATATATGTAATTATGTTTTAATCAGGTGTTGCTTTTCTCTGAATCATATGTACAATTTATTGAAACAAAGGAGGAATAACAATTCTGTAAAATGTTGTGTCATGGGTTTAGTCCTGAGTCATTTATTACGTATATGATTCTTGAGTCACTAATTACTAAGGCTTTCCTATAAGGAAAAGATTACTAACAATAGACAAAGTAAGTGATTGTGAAACTTTTAATACTAATTATTATGGTTACAGAAAGACTTTTTAAAATCACATTGGAGGAATTAAATTCTGTCAAATTACATTTATTTCAAAAATAGGTATTAGCATCACTTTTCATCGACAAACGTTATTTTTCGTGAGGAATTAAAATACATTTTGGGATTTAGAATCTTAAAAGTTTATAAAAAAATATATTCTTAAAACTGACAGCACTATAGTTATTTTTATTATCCGGAGAGGGAGTAGTTTCTAGGTTGTATATTAAAGATACCTTTTAAAAGTAAGGCATTGGGGCCCTTAATTTTGTTTACAGTACTGAAACCTAACATATGTAATTTCTGTGATGAAAAAAAAAATGGAACTAAAATAATTAAGACTAATGACTGCTGTTATTCTTTTATGCAGTTGAATTTAGATCCAATAAGTTTCAAAAATAGCACATTCTAGACTACAGCTAACTGCGATTTGTAAATGCCCTTAACGCTTCCCTCACGTTGCACCCCAGCCCCCCACCCTGCCCCCCTGCCCCACCCCACCCCACCCCACCCCGATTGTTCTGCACTTTGAAACACAAAGCAACTTGTCAGTTCAGTTTATTCAGTTAAGGTCAGTTCCGTGAAAACAAAGTCAAGGCAATTGTTTGATTTAATTGACTAGTGAAACTGGTTATACAGGTAAGAAGAACTCAGTTTTATTTTTGTCCAGCTTCGTATTTGAATGTTCATAAAGTAACTTAGTAGAGTAAGTAATAAGATTCCAGTGACATTGTAATAAATTTAAAAGAACGGTTACCAAAGCAAGGAAAAAGGACACTAAAACCCAAACTATAGAAAATATTCATGGTATTTTTTTCTTTATGGCATTGCTTCTTTGTAATGAATCATGTTCAAAAAATGAAGTCTTTTTTTTCACTGTTCGTTTCCTTATCTTTGAGGAATTTCTTTTCCTGGGCTAATGTAACCAAAAGGAAAATTTTAAATATAATTTAGTCAAATCATTTAAATAACTTTTACAAAGTAGTCCTCAATCTGCAAACAGATATTCTACAGCAGCTAGCTGGTCAACCACCTTTTGGCTTCACTCTCCTCCTTACCCACCTAGACCTCAAGGCTGTTCACTTTGACAATGATTGTTTCTGCCTTTGATTCTTCTGCCTTCCTCTGTACCCTCCATTATATCCATCCTGCTGTTCTCTACACCTTCAGCTTCTGGGCTGCTAGTCACTCATTTCTTTTATGTGGGTACTAAAATAAATGATATGTTTAGATCTTAAAATATATATCTATAAATCTTGTAGGGGCACCTGGGTGACTCAGTCGGTTAAGCATCTGACTTCGGGTCAGGTCATGATCTCACGGTTCGTGGGTTTGAGCCCTGCATCGGGCTCTGTGCTGACAGCTCAGAGCCTGGAACCTGCTTCGGATTCTGTGTCTCCCTCTCTCCGTGTCCCTCCCCTGCTCACGCTCTGTCTCTCTGTCTCTCAAAAATAAATAAAATGTTAAAAAAAAATAAATCTTGTAAATGTAACTCACTTGAGAAAAAAAGTCATTTCTTGTCCCAGAAAAAGAGCAATCTTTAGCCTCCATTGAACTTGTTAGGAACTATGAAGGAAAGAGGAAAAAATACTGAAACATATACAAGGCTAGAATTTTATTGGCGAAGAATATTTTAAGGTCATAAAGTAGGAATTTTGTGGCAATTTTGTTCTGTGTAATAAAGTACTCCCTTCCCCACCCCTCATTCTTATAATAGGTGTTTACCACTTCTGTTGTGATTTGTTCAGTTTTTGCATATCCAACTTTAGAATACCTTTTCTGAGAAATCATTAGGTACCAAAGTAGGGGCCTACGGATACTGACAGCGCTGTGTGTGACCTGCATCTTACATCTGCTTAGGAAAAAAGAGCAAATGCAATAAACAACAACAACAAAAAAAAACAAGGTTGGTTGGATATATAAGTTAATAAAATCCTTAAGAAAAGAATCTTGGTCTTATGTATCAAGAGCATTACGTTGTCCTTAAACTTAGTGCAACTTCTGTTATGAAAAAACTTCACAAAGAAAACATTAATTAAAGAAAAAAGTAATTTTGAAGTCTGTTGCAACATTATTTATGATGCAATTGATAAATTGATAACATCCTAAAGGTTTATTACTATAAGCAATGTAATTATGGTATGTTGGCTTCCTAGACAGTTTTGTAGCCATTAAAATCGTAAATTAAGTTACTCTGAGAGCTTGGAAAAATAATAAAGGTAAAGTGAAAAGGCCTAATATAAGATTGTACATAATGTACTAAGAAAAAGCAATCCAAAAGGAAATTACAAAAACAAATCCACTTATGATAGCATCAAAAAGAATAAAATCTAAGCTTAGGAATAAATTTAATCAAACAGGAGAAGGAGTTGTACACTGAAAACTACACAACTTTGCTAAAGAAATTTTAAAAGACCTAATAAATGGAAAGACATCTCATGTTTATAGATTAGAAGACTTAATATTGCTAAGATCACAATACTGCCCAAAACAATTTATAGATTCAGTATAATCCCTATCAAAATCCCAATAGCATTTTTTTGAAGAAATAGAAAAACCCATCCTAAAATTCCTATGCAATTTTAAGGGACCCTGAATGGCCAAAACAATCTTGAAAAGGAAAATCAAAGTTGGAAGACACACTTCCCAGTTTTAAAATGTACCACAAAGCTACAGTAGTCAAAACAGTGTTGTACTAGCATAAGGATAGATAGATAAGACTAATGGAATAAAATAGAGAGTCTGGAAATAAACCCTTCATATATGGTCGAAAGGTTTTCAATAAGATTGCTAAGACCATTCAATGGTCTTTTCAACAAATGGTGCTGGTAAAACTGGATATCCGCATGTCAAACATTGAAATAGAATCCTTATCCTACTGTCTACAAAAATTAATTCAAACTGGATCAAAGACATAAATTTCAGAGCTAAGAATGTAACACTATAGAAGAAAACATAGAAAATTTTCATGATATTGGGCTTGGCAGTTGTTTCTTAAAAATGATACCAACTAGGAGCGCCTGGGTGGCTCAGTCGGTTAAGCGTCCGACTTCAGCTCAGGTCACGATCTCGCGGTCCGTGAGTTCGAGCCCCGTGTCGGGCTCTGGGCTGATGGCTCAGAGCCTGGAGCCTGCTTCCGATTCTGTGTCTCCCTCTCTCTCTGCCCCTCCCCCGTTCATGCTCTGTGTCTCTCTGTCTCAAAAATAAATAAATGTTAAAAAAAAATAAAAAAAAAAATGATACCAACTTAGGATTCTCTGTCTCCCTCTTTCTCTGCCCCTCCCCTGCCGCTCTCTATCTGTCTCTCAAAATAAATGTTAAAAAATAAAACAATACCAAAAGTATAAGCAACAAAAGAAAAAACTAGGTTAGTTGGACATCATCAAAATTAAAGACTTTTGTGATCAAAGGACATAATCAAGAGAGTGAAAAGACAACCCACAGAATGGGAGAAAATATTTGCAAGTCATATGTCTAACATGGGATTAATATCCAGAACATAACTCCCAGGGGCACCTGGGTAGATCGGTCCGTTAAACATCCGACTTCGGCTCAGATCATGATCTCACAGTTTGTGAGTTTGAGCCCCACATCGGGCTCTGTGCTGACATCTCAGAGCCTGGAGCCTGCTTCAGACTCTCTGTCTCTCTCTGTCTCTCTCTGCCCCTCCGTGGCTTGTACTCTGTCTCTCTCTCTCTCTCGCTCTCTCACAAAAATAAACATTTTAAAAATTAAAAAAAAGAAAAAAGAAAAAAAACTCCCATAACTCCACAACAAAAAAGCAGACAACATAATTGAAATTATGGGCAAATGACTTGAATAGACATTTGTCCAAAGATACACAGTGACCGATAGGCACATGAAATAATAGTGTTGGTGAGGATGTGGAGAAAGTAGAACCAAGTGCATTGCTAATAGGAACGTAAAATGATGCAGCCGCTGTGCAAAACAGTTGCCTGTTCCTCAAAAAGTTAACTATAGAAAACAATTTTTTTTAACTTTTTAAAAAGTTAAATATAGAATTACCATATGACCTAGCAATTTCACTCCACTTCTAGCAGATATTCAAAGGAATTGAAAATGGAGACTCAAACAGATATTTATACACCACTGTTTTAACATTAATTAAAATAGCCAAAAAAGTGAAAACAACCCAAGTATTCATCAACAGATGAAAAAATAAATAAGATGTACTATAAACACACAATGGAATATTATTTAGCCATAGAAAGGAATGAAGTTCTGATACATTGTACAGCATGGGTGAACCTTGAAAACATTACCTTAAGTGGAATAAGCAGACACAAAATGACAAATATTATATGATTCCCCTTATAGATCTAGAATAGGCAAATTCATAGAGACAGATAGTAGAGGTTTCTAATGGCTGGGGGGTTGCAGGGAGTGTTTTTGTTTAATGGATACAGAGTTTCCATTGGGATTGATAAAAATGTTCCAGGAATAGAGATTAGTGATGGTTATACAACATTATGAATATATGTAATGCCACTGAATTGTGTACTATAAAATGGTTAAGCTGGTATATTCTTTATATTGTAACTGTAATTTTTTTTTTTTTTTTTTTTTAGAGAGTGAGAGTGGGGATAGGGTAGAGAGAGAGAATCTTTATTTTTTTTTAACTTTTGTTAACATTTATTTATTTTTGAGAGATAGAGCACGAGCCAGGGAGGGGCAGAGAGAGGGAGAGAGAATCCAAAGCAGTCTCCAGGCTCTGAGCTGTCAGCACAGAGCCGAGTGCAGGGCTTCAGTCCACAAACCATGAGATCATGACCTGAGGTCACGAAGTCAGATGTTTGACTGAGCCACCCAGGCACCCCGAGAAAGAGAATCTTAAGCTCCACACTGAGGAGGTCTATCCCACAACCGTGGGATCATGATCTGAGCCAAAATCAAGAGTGGTACACTCAACCAACTGAGCCAGACAGGTGCCCCTACCATTTTTGTTAAAAAAAACTTCATTATACCTAGTGATTTAGCTTCATAAATTATCAGTTTTAGAAATAAAGATGGAAGGAAATACGAAGATGTAGAAAAATGCTAAATTGCAATGTCATTATTTTTAATAGAAATAAAGCTCAAATAAAAGGTTTTTATTTTTAGCTAATGGATGTTTATTAAAAGGAGATACATTTTGTCACATATCTTCTCAAACCAACAAATGGCAAAAACATTTAGGTGACCCGTCCCTGAAACTGGTAATAATTCATATTTTATTTAACATTTTTCTTTGTGTTTACATATTATTATTATTATTATTATTATTATAAAAAATAGTTCTATTGATTAATAATTTTGAAAACCTTCAAAGTTACATAGGAAAAGCTCTTCTGAGTAACTCATGCAAGGGAGTTTTGGCATACTGTACCTGTGCTAGAATAATAATCTTCAGTTTCTTATAAAATGTTTTAGATTTTCATGAAATCTGTTTTTCTTTAGCTTGACAGGGCCAATTCTCTGTTAAACCAGACTCAGCAGCCTTACAGATATCTCATTGAATCAGTGCGTCAGAGAGACTCTAAGATTGATTCACTGAAAGAGCATGTTACACAACTTGAGAAAGATGTCAGGTAAAATCATCTGTTCATTTTTTTTTTTTTTAATTATAAAGGCAACGTAAACATAATACTGCTATCCATGAACTAAGGTTGTAAATTGGGAAGAAAAAAATGTAAATAATGAACATGGTTTTAAATGTAATTTATCTTAGAGAAACTTAGGTCACGTCACGTTAGGTGCTCACATTCCACCTTGTAATCAGAAGTCTTAGCCTGGACCTAACAGTGCTATGCTTACTAACAGCACTCCCCTCACCCTAGGAAGCAAAAAGTATCCTGTCCTTGTTCCCCTACAATTCTTTAGTGGGATGGGGTTTAACCAAAGCGAGGGAGAACATAACCAGATGCCATTTGTGGAGTCAAAATAACTTTTTAAACAGCTAAAATATACACATTTGCTTAGATTCTGTTGACTTTGCCAAGGAATTTTTTAGGGTTTTCTTCCCCTGACTCTTTACATGAAGTAACCCATGAATCACCTAAATATAAATAAACCCCTTTCACTTCCTTAAATTTAAATTGTTTTCTTACATGACACCTTATCCAAAGGACTTGCTCCACTTAATAGCCATTCACATTCTTTACCTGTTCATCTATACAATCATTTTAGTCTTTTTAAATTGGAGTAAAAGAGTGATGGTATACAGAAAGAAAGATTTTAACTCATGGATGGTTGATTAGTTGGCTTAGTTATTGGATTTTAAGGTTGTTAGAATAATTTAGATAAATTATTAGCCAATTCATAAATATAGAAGCAAAGAATTAGATAGGAATAGAAATTGTTAAATTAAGGAATTGGAAAACAATAAGGAGAATATATTAAATTCAGATTTCCTAAGGTATATAATCAAAGTATAAAGCTATTGGTAATTAACTCTAAAGTATGGGAGGGTATTCTTTTTGATGAATCAGAATAACCACCTTCTCTTGTTTCTATCCCACCAAAATAATTGGTCCGAAACTTTATTCCTGATCTTTTTAATCTTAAGATGATAGGTTAAAATAATTTTAAATCACATTTATGCTTTAAAATGTCAATATAAGTAAGAATTTATTTTTGGATTGATTTTGAAGTTAATTACATTTAGAATATGTATAGCCAGTATTCATTAAATTTACTGAATAATAAATAAACCAAATTAAGAAACTGTTAAATAATTCAATCAATCAATTAAACAGTTCTTCTATAAATAGCTACTAGGGGCAATAGAAATTATGTCATCACTCACTGGGTACTTGGTTATCTTAGGGAAATTGAGGGAAGAACTTTTTCTTCCTATATTATATACTTCTGTTATATTTGAAATTTTGTGTAGAATCTTTTTTTTACCTTTTTAATCTTGGAGTGAAAACATAAAAGTCCTGTGGAAAAATTACCTTTCACAGTTACCTTCGAATAAGTTTATTTGAATATTTATTTAACTAAGAATTAAGAGAGCTGAAAATCTTTAATACAGATTAATTAATAATATTAATTATTAAATAGTTAGCTGTAGGAGGAAACTATAAAGATGAACAAATTCAGCCCTAGAGAAATTAAGTAACTTGTTATCTAAGAACATACCGTTTGGTCGTAGGGCCAAAATTTGAATCCAGATCTGTCTGCTTTCTAATTCTATACTCTTAACCATTATGTTATACTGCCTCCCTATGTTCTATTCTGAATAAGGGGTAATTTTTCATTAACTAATGTAATGAAGGAAGAGAAGCCAAAAAAAAAAAAAAGTGTAAAAGAGTAGTTAAAATTGGAGCTTTAATGAATTGACAGTTGTTGAAGCTAGGTGATGGATACATGTGGGTTTGTTATATTTTCTCTCTTTCAAAATATTCCACATAAACTTGTTTTTAAAAAACAGAGTTTAAAAGGGAATACAGGCTCTACAGATAGGTTGCATGGGTTCATATCTAGCTCAGTACTCAGCTTTGAATTAGAACAAGTCAGTTAAACTCTCGAAACCTCCACTCTCCAATAGAACTCTCTGTAATGGTAAATATATTCCATATCTGCACTGTCCAGTATGGTAGCCACTACCCACATGAAGAACTAAATTTTTAATTTTAATTAAATTACTTTTCATCTTAATTACCACGTATGGCCAGCTAATGGCTATGTTATTGGACAGTACAGCCAGTTTTCTCATTTGTGAACTGAGAGTAGTACTCTAGCACTAGCAGTGCCTAATTCATATAGTCATTTTGAGGATTAAATGATATAATCTCGGTGATATATATAGGACTGTGCCTACACATTATGAACGCTATATAACTGTTTGCTCTTTTGAGTATTGGTCTGACATGTAACAAATTTTCATGTTGAGAATTACCTTAAAAATAAGAAGTAACATTTCTCAAAATATCTTGAATTTTGACAAAAACTAAGACTCCCTTAATGTGAGAAGTGAGATGATTCATTTTCAGGAATACCAAATAAAAGTTGTGCTGTCTAGTTAACAATAGGTTTACAACCTATTGGAAATATGTACAAACCCTCCCCCACCCTCCCCCCCATCCCCACCCCCCCTCCCCAGCCCCACCCCCCCCACACACACACACACAGTCGAGTCCCAAACCCTTAGACACTTCACTTCCTGGTTCTTCTTCCCCTCTCCATTTCATGGGCTTATTTTTCGCCGGCTTTGCAATGAGCATGTGCCAAAGAACTGAAGTCTCTGCGTCACCTCAAGGAATGTACACTTGTTCCAGTCAGGCTACTTTTTGGCCTTACATGGGCATAAGCAACTTCTGGGTAAGGCTGTAACCTCTGTAGTACTCAGCCAATGAGGAATCAGGGGAGGGACTTCCTGCAAGGAGATAAATTGCCTGCTGTAACCCCTCTGAGTGGATCTGTCCATCAGACACCAGCTCTTGCAAGAATGTTGATTAAACCCTCACTTCACTGTTCTCCTTGTCTCCACGTCTCTCCTATGATTGGGGCAGTGGGCTTCTTTCTCACACTTAGTAACAGCAGCAATAATCATAAAAACTATGCCAATTACGAAAATTGGCATAAAATATAAATATATAAAAATTTTTTTGTGCTTAAATCTGAGTCCTTTAAAGCTGTTTCATAAATTTACTGTATATTTTAATAGATTCTGAACTAGTATTTCATAGGATATGAAACCTTGCTCTTAATTGAAGTAGCTATGCTACCTTGTAATGTGAAAAATTAAGGTGCTTTCAGTAGGTTAATTATGACCTTTGAGATGCTGTTAAATGTACCTTAATGACATGAATGAAATACCATAAAAATAGCCCGATCAACGAGTCAGATACAGCAGTCTATCTACCATCACTCCTACTCTGAGCTGATGACATTTCAGATGTAGTGGAATTATCCTGGGCTTTGAGCACACTTCAGCCTGCTTTCTTTTGTCATGGTAAATGTGCCTGTAAAATACAGATCTTAGCGTGAACATCAAGGGTTAGAAGTGAAAATTAAATGAAATGACCTATATAAAGCTTCTGGCACATGAGGAAACTTGGTAAATATTACTTCCCTTCCTTTTGTCCTTCATTAATTTCAAATGTAAACATTAAATGACCCATTCAAAAAGATTACTGAGTGGTTGTTCCTTGAAAATGCCTATTCCTTTTTGCTGCATGTTGATTTTAATTGTAAGGAATATTTATATTAATTGATTATTTTTTTAATTGAAGTATAGTTGGCATGCCATATTATATTAGTTTTAGGTGTACAACATAGGGATTAGACATTTAGATACATTACAAAATGCTCACCATAGTGTGGCTGCCATCTGTCACCATACAAACTTATTACAGTATTATTGACTATATTCCCTATGCCATACGTTTCATCCCCGTGACTTACTTATTTTGTAGCTGGAAGTTTGTACCACCTAATCCCCTTCACCTATTTTATCCAAATCCCGGCCCCCTCCCCTCTGGCAACCACCAGTTCTTACGACTACTTTCAACAGTGTTTATGAGTCTTCCTGTTTTGTTTTGTTTGTTCATTTGTTTTGTTTTATAGATTCCACATGTAAGTGAAATCATGCAGTATTTGTTTTTCTCTATCTGACTTACTTCATTTAGCATAATACCCTCTAGGTCTATCCATGTTATTGCAGATAGCAAGATTTCATTCTTTTTTATAACAGACTAATATTCCCATGTGTATGCATGTGTGTATACACACTACGTCTTTATCCATTCATCTATCTGTAGGTTACCTTTTTGTGTTCTGTTGATGGTTTCCTTTGTAGTTTCAAAGCTTTTTAGTTTGATACAGTCCCAATTGTTTATATCTGCTTTTTTTGCCCTTGCCTAAGGAGACAGATCCAAAAAAATAATTGCTAAGACCAATGTCCAAGGGTTTATTGCATATGTTTTCTTTTAGGAGTTTTATGGTTTCAGTTAAATGATTACCTTTTAAATATTTCTCTATTCAGTAAAAGCTCTTTAAAGAACTGAGTAATTTTATCATTTTCTTAGAAAATAAAACAATACCACTATACCACACCCATGACTTGCAAATTTAGCTATACATATTCAATGTGTAGAAAGATTAGAGTAAATATGTACTAAAATGAAATCATTATAAGCACATTAAAAGCTAACATTTGAGATATCACTATTAACTACTTTAAATCCCCCTATCATTAAAGTAATAATCCCTTCTACAAGTAGTACTGGTAAACTTTCTACCAAGCCACAAGAGACAGTCTGGGTTATATAGTCTGTTTGATCTATAGTTCACAACTGACCGAAGCATGGAAAGAGAATAATTAGCATAAATTTCCTTTCCCGGTTGTCAGTTCTCAGTTTATTCTTTACTAGTAGTTTAAGAAGAAAAAACTACTTAGCCTTGTAAAGCTAAGTCAGGGTATACTGATCCAGGAAGTTAAAGAAGAGTATATCAGGAATATGTTTTCATATAGCAGGTGACACAGAGCCATAAACATGAATTTCTGAGTAATAATTAACAGTGAATTAAACAATTATGGGTGTAATATGCCATTCACGATAGATGTGCTTATAAGGAGATTTGTTTTGTAGTTGCTTTATGAGTCACGCATGAAAGCTTTGTATTTTTAAAGGTAAATTTCCACTGTTGTGAAATGTGTCTTAAGGAGACTAAACTTCGTTTGAGTAATTACATACATACTGGAAGAACACAGAGTATAATAATCGTCATATTCAGTTTTAGAGACCCATGTGTTGAAGATGGCCTCCTTTGTGGTTTAAGAGTATATTGTAGAGAAGGCTGAGACTTAGAAAATATATGCCCAAGTATTGTCTGAGGAGTCTGTACTGTTTGTCATAAACCCACATCTTGCAGATAGAACAGAGTTGCTCTGTGAACCAATTTATACACCTAGCTTTTATTCTGTATTATAAAGTTATTTTTGCTATTTATTTTTTTTACTTTTTTTAATGTTTGTGTGTGTGTGTGTGTGTGTGTGTGTGTGAGAGAGAGAGAGAGAGAGCGAGAGAGAGAGAGAGAGAGAGAGAGTGCACACGCGAGCAAGCACAAGTGGCGGAGGCAGAGAGAAACACAGAATGCAAAGCAGGATTGGCTTTGAGCTGTCAGCACAGAGCCCAACACATGGCCCGAACTCACAAGCAGTGAGTTCATGGCCTAAGCCGAAGTCAGATGCTCAACTAAGTGAGCCACCCAGGTGCCCCATTTTTGCTATTTAAATATGGAATATTTACTTTATTCTGGAAAACACTGAACACTACATATAAAGGATTTCTAATGAATTATCCAGTCAAAATCCTTTATTACCTCAACATTCCTCCATTCCTGTTGCACTGCGTTTTATTTAAGGGCCTGTTGGTATTTGAGAGTATGTATGTGTGTGTGCATATGTGTACTGTATGTGAGTGTATGTTTACATACGATGTGTATGTAACATGTATTTGAACATTAACATGCATGTGAACATTAATACATTTCTATTCCTCGAAAAATCATAGTCCTATGTTACTGGATGTTTATTTTAATTTCGAAAAATGTTTTATCTTCTTCATGATGATTCTAGCTAAAGATAGATTCTAATTCAACAGTTACAGAAACATCTGATCTTTACCAGGCTTTGGAAGACTCTGGCAGAATCTGGCATTCAGTTACATTATATTATTTAGTTCTTTTCAACTCCAAGGCTCAGTAAGATCTCTGATGCTTAATTCTGAAAGTCAAATCTGTTCTTCTGCTAAGCTGCTAACCTGTATGGCATTTAATTACTGTTTTTCTGTGATACCTGTTTTCCATCTAAAGTAGTAATACCATATACATTTATGTCAGGTTTTATGTGTTCAATTCTTTATATAATCATTTCACTAGATAATTCATATATCGCTTTGACATACATGAGTATTATTTTCCACTTTTACAGATGTGAAAACTGAGGCTTAGTCATGTGGTGTGATTTATGCCACACACTTGTGTCAGTGGCACAGTTGGAAACAAAAGTCGGAATTGCATCTTGTGTTTTCTCTCAGAGGACAAACTGTGGTGCTTCCTTGGGGAAGTTCACGGTTACTAGGAAAAAAGAGAATGTGAGCTTTTTCCTCTTAAGTCCTTGGAATTACCAGTTCTTCCAGAATACCTGCTACTATCCCCTGAATTTAAAAACAAAAACAAAAACTTCTGCCTAATTTAAAAATTGATGGCTTTCCATTTTGTTAAAGGATAACTTCAAACATGTTACCTGTTCAGCAAAATAATCCTCACTAGTTTTACCTTCACAGATTTTGTTTTGACATTTATGGAATTACGGTATTTTAATTCACGGTTGCTTTTCTTAATTCTCGTTGTAGTGCTGAGTAGATTCATTCCAGGGGCTTTCAAAGAGTATTTCATTTAACGGTTCTAATTAATTTTTATATGTTGAATAATAAAACTCCAGACAATGTAAATCATGCCTCAAATATTTATCTTTTAAAATATTAATATACTCTTCTATTTGGGCTTTTTTCACCCTTTCGTATCAGAAAACAGGTCCTATCTGAGGGAAATTCACAAGGCAGACTTAGAAATTAAAGATTGAACTAAGAATATAGAGACAAAAATTGTTTTCCCAAGTTTACCACATACTGAATATCTGATTCATTTATCTAATTCAATTATATACCTGGTAATTTAGTGTGCAGTAAATTATAAAATGTTACTTTTAGTTTTAAGGTTAAATTTTTAATTTGACTTCTAGTATCTTGAGTTGTACTATTTTGCCCATACATACTTTACCTTTTATATAAATCCCACTTCATCTTTTTACATTTCAGGATTAAATAGTCACCTTTAAAACACAAATTTTATACCCCTACTAGGCAGGAAAGATTCTCAGAAAACATCTCATTTGCACTGTCAAATGATTATTAAAAGAAAAAGTCTTCTTAGAAAATAGCTAGCTGTTGGTTAAATCAGACATTATAGTGGATGATCTGATAGATATCTTTATAGAGTATAAATTTAATTTCTCTTTAATTCAAGCCATCATATTTGTCTTTAGCCTTTTGCTTTTTTCTATTTATTAATTAGATTTACACCAATATGATGAGTTTTTAAAACTTGGGTGTTTTTTTTTTTTTCAGCAATTTGAATAAAGAAAAGTCAGCTTTACTACAGATGAAGAATCAAATGGCATTAGATTTAGAACAACTTCTAAATCATCGTGAGGTACTTTTCCCATGTTGTCATAATTTTTACTTTAGGCTTTTTCAAAGTCCGTGTTGTGTTTCGATTACTGGATCCCAGTTGTCCGTGTGCATTAATGACTTCTCATGTTTGTGTCTCATTGTGATCTGGTCCTTTATATTGAATATGTGATACACTTTATTCATTATGAATTAATTTATACTTTATTCTTGGGTTAATTCTTATTCCTGGAATACTCCTTGTTATTGACCCCTTATTGCCTTGTTCATATATCTGGAATTGAATTTCCACATTATTTAATAATTACTTGTTTTATCTCTTTCTCACTAGACAGTATATTTCCTTAGCATACCTCTGTCTCATTCATCATTGTGTTGCCCATATACTGTATGTATGTCTAGTGTGTAATATTTGTGTTGAACTTTAGAGTCCATAAAGGATTTTTTGTTGTTATTCCTCACCAAAAATCCTTTAGAGCTAATAAAATTTCCTCATTTTATAAAAGGACAAATGAATGTCTAGTGGCTTGCCCAAAGGAGAAATGAGTTTCGAGTGGCTTGCCCAAAGCCAGTTAGTAACTAAGAGATAACCCCATTTTTCTTTCTTGTTTTTTTGAGTCAGACTTATTGAAGTACAGTATACCCACAGTAAAATTCATGCCCTGTTTAAGCATACATTTCTATGATTTTTGACTGACACACCCAGTTTCATAACCATTACCATAATCAATAAAGAAAATAGTTTTGTCACTTCAGGAAATTCCTTCATGCCCTTTTTGTGTTGACCCTTCTCCCCAGCTCCAGTCCTAGCAACCCCTTATCTATTTTCTGTCCCTATAGTTTTACCTTTTCCAACAAAAGATATTACATTTCCCCAGAATGTTGAATAAATGAAGTTATCAGTCTTTTCAGGTTGGACTTTTTTCACTTACCATAAAAAAGATACACCGAGGGGGCGCCTGGGTGGCTTAATCAGTTGAGCTTTGGCTCAGGTCATGATCTCATGGGTCGTGAGTCTGGGCCCTGCGCTGTCGGGCTCTGTGCTGACAGCTTGGAGCCTGGAGCCCGCTTCAGATTCTGTGTCTCCCTTGCTCTTTGCCCCTCCCCCACTCATTCACCCTCTCTCTCTCCCTTTCTCTCTCAGAAATTTAAAAAGGGATATACCTATGTTGTTGCAAATATTAGTCATTTATTCCTTTTTGTTGCTGAGGAATATTCTATTGTATGGATATACCAGAGTTTGTTACTCCATTCACCAGTTGATGATCATTTGACTTGTTTCCATTTGGAGGCGTCTGTAAATAATACAGCTGCTGTAAACGATTGTGTACGTGTTTTGGTGTGAATGTCAGTTTCCTTTTCTCTTGGTAGATACCCCAGGAGCAGGATTTCTGGGTCCTATGGAAAGTGTATGTTTAACTTTATAGGAGACTGCCAAACTATTTTCCACAGTGACTGCACCTTTTGCATTCCCGTCAGCAATGAATGTGTGTTCCAGTCGTTCCGCATCCTCGCCAACAGTTGGTATTATGAAGCCTAGTTTTTTAATCCAGTGCGTTTTTTCCATTGAACTATCACTGCCTTGTCTTGGCCATGTTTTTGCCATTTTGTTATCCTAATAGAGAAAGAAATGCTCAAAACAGATCACTGGTTCATGAGTATCCTGAAGACATTGTTTCCTAGTCTGGGAAAGCTATATCAGGTATTTGGGAAGAAATTATTGGAAAGATATTATTGAGAGAGATGAAGTGGGGAATATTACTGGAAGCAGTTCAGAAGGGCATATCCTAGAAGTGGTGTCAGGGGAATTGCAGGGTTGTCTCTGTCTTAGAAATGGCCTTTGGAGTAGGTTCTCTTAAAGGTGTATTTTATATGTTGGGTGAAAGGGATAAGGTGTCCCTGGACTAGATTTTAGAGATGACTTTTGTGTAGCTAACTAGATCTAACAACAGGTGATATAGATTAGGAAGAGCTTCTCTGAAGATACTTACTCTTTTTTTCTGGCTTTCAGGCCCCATCTACTACCACTTGTGTCCTAAGATTCTGCCTTCAAATAGTTGTTTCTTCACTGTGGAAGCCTGATTCATTCACTATGTGAATTTTCACAAATGTTTTCCAAAATTGACTATTTAGGAAATAGTAACTGCAGATGTCCATTCAGCGATACCAGCTACTTTTTTTCCATAAAGCTGCATAACAAGTATGTTTTTGGAATGGCGATTCTCATTTGTTTTTAGAAGATCATGCTACACTCTGAAAAAGATAGGAGCAACTTTATATATTTTATACATCATGCTTGGAGTCACATTATTCATGAGTCCAAATAAAAACTCAAAGTTCTACTTAGTGGGTTGAGAATGGAGTAAGTTTAGAAGAAAATACATTTAAACATGGAAATTAAATACTTAGCAAAATGAAACTCCTACTATATGACACCAATGAAATGTGCGTGGATGCATGTCTAATTATCAGTTAATTTTCATGCATTTGATAGGATCTTCATTTTGGCAATTACATTTTAATAATCCAACATTATAACTTTTCTTAATGCCAAACATCTAAAGAAAAGGAGCTTTATTTCTTTTCAAAGCAAAATAAAAATTGAAGCTTAATAAAATAAACTTGATACAAATTTTTCATCTTTTTCTAAGAAACAGTTTAATGCCAACTTGCATAGAACGTGCAGATACAAAAGCAAGTGTAAACTGCTTATATGGAAGGGAATGGCAAGTGACCCAGGGCAATGCTTGACCATTCACTTGAATATTTACCTGATGAAACAGAGAGTCTGCAGAATTGATATATTCATTTTATGGCTCTGATGGGTCAAGTGCTTAGAATAGCCAATAGATAACAGTCGGATAAGAATACCTCTGATAAATGTAATATTTTGAAAGTGAAAATCAGGGCTGAGGGGGCTCCTGGGTGGCTCAGTCAGTTGAGTGTCCAACTTCAGCCCAGGTCATGATCTTACAGCTAGTGGGTTCGAGCCCTGCATGGGGCTCTGTGCTGACAGCTCAGAGCTGGAGCCTGTTTCAGATTCTGTGTCTCCCTCTCTCTCTGCCCCTCCCCTGCTTGTGCTCCGTCTCTCTCTTCCTCTGTCAAATAAATAAATATTAATTTTTTTTAATAATAAAAAAAGAAAGAAAATCGACGCTGAGACTAAGGTGAGGCAAACAAGGCACCTAGGGCACAAAATACAGGACGTGCCCACTCTGAGGATCATGCACAGTGCACCTGAGAGCTTGCCCAACCCTAGGCAGGACCCTGGGAAAATTGTCTAATATGAGTCACTGCTTTAATCCCAGCTAAATTTTCTGTTTAAATCCACCTGTGATCAAATGCACATTTTAAAGTTTTTCATTGTCTTTTTTACACTGGACAACTTAACTTTTTAAGTGTCACTTAGTTCCAGTAAGACTTTAGGTGGTCCTGAGGTGCCTGGGTGGCTCAGTGGGTTAAGCATCCGACTCTTGGTTTCAGCTCAGGTCATGATCTCATGGTTTGTGAGTTCAAGCCCTGCACTGGGCTCCATGCTGACAGTGCGGAGCCTGCTTAGGATTCTCTCGCTGTCTCCCTCACCCATTTTCTCTCTCTCTCTCTCTCTCTCACTCTCTCTCTCTGTCTCTCCTTCTCTCAAAGTAAATAAATACACTTAATAAAATAAAAAGACTTTTTTTTAATTTTTTAATGTTTATTTTTATTTTATTTTATTTTATTTTTATTATTTTTTTTAATGTTTATTTTTGAGACAGAAAGAGACAGAGCATGAACGGGGGAGGGTCAGAAAGAGAGGGAGACACAGAACCTGAAGCAGGCTCCAGGCTCTGAGCTGTCAGCACAGAGCCCAACGCGGGGCTCGAACTCACGGAACGTGAGATCATGACCTGAGCCGAAGTCGGACACTTAACCGACTGAGCCACCCAGGCACCCCTAATGTTTATTTTTGAGGGCTAGAGAGACAGAGTGCAAACTAGGGGAGAGCAGAGAGAGAGAAAAATAGAATCTGAAACAGGCTCCAGGCTCTGAGCTGTCAGCACAGAGCCTGACATGGGGCTCAAACCCATGAACTGTGAGATCATGACCAGAGCTGAAGTCAGACATTCAACCAACTGAGCCACTCAGGTGCCCCAAAATAAAAAGACTTTAGATGGTCCTGTACTATGAAATGAGATCGCCCACTCCTTTACATAATTATCCAAGTATGCGTTAAATGAAAAAAGAAAACAGATGAGATAATTCTAGGTTGACAATTCTAAGACATTGGGGCATGACCATAGAGGGTTTTTATTTTCTATATTAATTAGTGTTAGATCAAAATTACTTGCTTAAAAGTAGCTAAGTTAAATATCACAGAGTTAAATATCATTGTCCCCACTTTTACAGACAAAACTGAGGCTGATAAGAGTTAAAAAAAAAAAAAAAAACTAAACCATGATTATATACTTACTGTCAAAACTAAAAGAAAATCCTTTTTTTTTTTTTCCTGAAACAAAAGCTTATGATCTTTTTCCTTAGTTCCATTTAGACAAAAACCTCATGATGAATTATTGCTTGCATTAGTTCCAGGAAATATTTTTGCCACTGTAGATGAAGTTATATTCTTTCTTTTTTGTCAGAAAGTGAAAACTATGTAATTTAATGTGTTTCCTTTTTGTCTTAGTTGCCAAAACACTCAGAGCTGAATATCTTATCCAGGTGTTATAATCTTTTTTTCCTCTTTCACTTTTGATGCCTCAGAATAACTTTCTCTGTTTCTTTCAATAGGTTGTGATCTTTTTTACCCTTAAATGTCTTTACTTATATACTGAGACCTCTGAGGTGTAAAAATATAAAATAATTTAATCTTAAATAATGAGGTAAAAAGGAGGTCAAGGAAAAGATCAACTCCTAGGACCCCACTGTTGGATTGCATAGCAGGGCTTCAAGCTAAATAATTCAGTTTTGAGTAAAAGAAATGTGATGACTTGGAATGTCTTCTTTCTTGTTGAGTGTACCTCTCAGGACTCTTTTTTTTTTTTTTTTTTAATTTATGTATTTATTTGGAGAGAGAGAGAGAACACGAGTCAGGGAGAGGCATCAGAGAGAATCCCAAGCAGGCTCTGTACTGCCAGTGCAGAGCCCAATGTGAGGCTTGAACCCACAAACTGTGAGATCATGACCCACCCAGGCCCCTATCAGGAATCTTCTTTAATGGCTTTTTCATGTTTCATCCATTTTTATCCACTCATCTTTGCCTCATTGAAACAAGATTTGCTGATTTGGAAATTCTAATTCTGCGCTTCTGTGTGTATATTTCATCATGTGCCCTTAGAATATAAGTTTTCAAGAGTTTGAAAATCATCTTTAATCAGCCAAATGTCTAATAGAATACTGAGCATAATTTTAAAAAGCTGATGTAAAAGGGGCACCTGGGTGGCTCAGTCGGTTAAGCGTCTGACCTCAGCTCAGGTCATGATCTCACGGTTCATGAGTTCAAGCCCTGCATAGGGCTCTGTGCTGACAGCTCGGAGCCTGGAGCCTGCTTCAGATTCTGTGTCTCCCTCTCTCTCTGCCCCTCCCTTGCTCACGCCCTGTCTCTCTGTCTCTCAAAAATGAATAAACATTTAAAAAATTAAAAAAAAAAAAAAGCTGATGTAAAAGCTCTTTTCTAATTTCTTTTGCAGCTATATTAAGGGTAATGGTAAGAGCTCCACTTAAGAAGCTATTCCAGTATTTCAGTGAGTGATGGTGGTATCTTGAACTTGACTAGTGATGATGGTGTCGAGCAAAAATGGACTAATTTGAATTTTTTTAATGTTTATTTCTGAGAGAGAGAGAGAGAACGCACTCTTGTGAGTGAGTTGGGGAGGGGCAGAGAGAGAGGGAGACCTAGAATCCAAAGTAGGCTCCAGGCTCTGAGCTGTCAGCATAGAGCCTGATGCAGGGCTCAAACCCACGAGCCATGAGATCATGATCTGAGCCAAAGTCGTACACTTAACTGACTAAGCCATGCAGGTGCCCCAAGAATGGACTAATTTGAAAGCTGCTTAGAAAGCAGAATCATAGAGCGTGGTGATTGGATCCAGAAACTGTTGAAGAGAGGAGGAATGAGAATTGATGGCCTGGGTTTTGGCTTGTGGCCTGGGTTTATGGTGGTGCTACACAGCACATGGGAGAAATAGATTTGGAGAAGAAAATCTCAAGGAAATACCTAAGTAGAGATAACCAGTAGAGTTAAAAATGTAGATTCTGGAGGGGCGTCTGGGTGGCTCAGTTGGTTAAGCTTCCGACTCTTAGTTTCAGCTCAGGTCATGATCTAACAGTTTCTTGAGTTCGAGCCCCACACTGGGCTCTGTGCTCACAGCTACAAGGCTGGTTGGGATTCTCTCTCTCCCTCTCTCTCTGCCCTTCTCCTGGTCACGCTGTCTCTATCTTTCTCAAAAATAAATAAATAAGCTTAAAATACGTATTTTTTTTAAATGTAGGTTCTGGAGCCTAAGAAAGAGAACTCATCTAGAGGTAGAGATTTGGGGGTCACAGCATAAAGATAGTGCTTTACATGGAAGTCATTAAATGAACTGATAAACGAACTACATAGAGTGAGAGCAGAAAAAGGCAGAGGCCATACTCTTGAAGAGTACCAACATTTAAAGGATGGGCAGAGGAAAAAGTACATACACAAATTAGAGTGCAGGGTGACCATAAAGATAGCAGGAACATCAGAAGCAGAGTAGAATCTGGCCAGTGACATGGACTGTCGAGGGGCCAAGTCAGACAAAGATAAAAAAGCAACCATCGATTGAATTTAACAAGATGGTACAGCACTTTCAGTAGAGCTAAAAAGCAGACGACAGAGAATTGATGAGTGAGCGGAAGTTGAAAAGTGGGCTGTGGGAAAAATAGCCCTTAAGATATTTAAATCAGAGAATATAGCATGATCAGGCAGGAGGCATGAAGTCGAGGGCTTTTACCTCCCACACTAGAGAGTATCCAGTTGTGTTGTTTTTTTTTTAATATAACTTAATGTCAAATTGGCTAACATACAGTGTATACAGTGTGCTCTTGGTTTTGGGGGTAGATTCCCGTGATTCATCACTTGCATACAACACCCAGTGCTCATCCCAACAAGTGCCCTCCTCAATGCCCATCACCCATTTTCCCCTCTCCTCCGCCACCCCCCCTGCCCATCAACCCTCAGTGTGTTATCTGTATTTAAGAGTATTTTATGGTTTGCCTCCCTCCCTCTCTGTAACTATTTTTTCCCCCTTCCCTCATGGTCTTCTGTTAAGTTTCTCAAGTTCCACATATGAGTGAAAACATATGATATCTTTTTCGGACTGACTTATTTCACTTAGCATAATACCCTCTAGTTCCATCCATGTTGCTGCAAATGGCATGATTTCATTCTTTCTCATTGCCAAGTAGTATTCCATTGTATATATAAACCACATCTTCTTTATCCATTCATCAGTTGATGGACATTTAGGCTCTTTCCATAATTCGGCTATTATTGAAAGTGCTTCTATAAACATTGGGGTACATGATCCCCTATGAATCAGCACTCTTGTATCCTTTGGATAAATTCCTAGTCGTGCTTTTGCTGGGTCATAGGGTATTTCTATTTTTAATTTTTTGAGGAACTTCCACACTGCTTTCCAAAGGGCTGCACCAGTTTGCATTCCCATCAATAGTACAAGAGGGTTCCCATTTCTCCACATCCTCACCAGTATCTGTTGTTTCCTAAGTTGTTAATTTTAGCCACTCTGACCAGTGTGAGGTGGTATCTCAGTGTGGCTTTGATTTGTGTTTCCCTGATGATGAGTGACGTTGAGCATCTTTTCATGTGTCTGTTGGCCATCTGGATGTCTTCTTTGGAATAGTGTCTATTCATGTCTTCTGCCCATTTCTTCACTGGATTGTTTGTTTTTTAGGTGTTGAATTTGGTAAGTTCTTTATAGGTTTCGGATACTAGTCCTTTATCCGATATGTCATTTGCAAATATCTTTTCCCATTCTGTTGGTTGCCTTTTAGTTTTGTTGATTGTTTCCTTTGTAGTACAGAAGCTTTTTATCTTGATGAGGTCCCAATAGTTCATTTTTGCTTTTAATTCCCCTTGCCTTTGGAGACATGTCGAGCAAGAAATTGCTGCGGCTGAGGTCAAAGAGGTTGTTGCCTGTTTTCTCCTCTAGGAATCTGATTGTTTCCTGTCTCACATTTAGGTCTTTCATCCATTTTGAGTTTATTTTTGTGTATGGTGTAAGAAAGTGGTCTAGTTTCATTCTTGTGCATGTTGCTATCCAGTTCTCCCAGCACCATTTGCTAAATAGACTGTCTTTTTTTCCATTGGATGAGAGTATCCAGTTTAAATGGTGATGGGAAGGAGGCACATAGACGTTGCAGATACAAATGAGAAAATAAGCAGCTGAGCAAAGTGTTAGGGAAGGAGAAGATCAGAGCACAGTGATGGGAGTTAACTTTAGACAGGAGGGCTATACCTTTTCCATTTTGAAGATAGAAATAAAGATTATGTTAAGATAAAAGTGAGTTTGTAGGTTTGGTGGTAAAAATTTAGGTAGTTCCTGTCTAATGGCTATACTATAATGGCAGGAGATGTGCTAATGTCACAGTTTTGAGGAAATAGAATTTTGAAATAGCCACACAGTAAATGAGTGATATATATTATGGAAACATCAAATAATTGCCAAGTTGAAACACCATGTGTTTCTACTAGTACCACCATTCTATGTAATTTTTCTCCAGTAGCATTCAACATGCTAGGTGTCAACATGGGGAAGATGGACAGGTGGATTGGTCCAGAATTACATTCCACCTTCTATTAGGTATGCATATTATACATGTTCAGATCTCTTGTTAAATTGTAAGGTTGGAATTACCTTTATATTCTTTATGTCACCTACATTTGGAATACAGTGGAAAAAGCCAAAAGTTAAACAGACAAGATGAGTTCATATCACAGCTTTGCTGCTTGATAGCCATGGATTCTTGTGATGATAATTGAACCCCTCTAAACTTAGTTTCCTCGTGTGTGAAAGTAATATCTACTTTGCAGGACTGTATGAGAATGAAATACTGTAGTAACATTCCTGGCATGTCTCACAGGCACATAACTCTATGAAGGTGGTTCCTTTTTCTTTTTCCCTTCTGTTTCAAAATTCAGTTCATATGTTATGTATGCTTTGAAGTTCTCTGTAACTTGACAAAGAAAAACTTATCTTTTTTTCTACCTCTTTCCAATAGTTTTTTAAATATTTCTATTAATGTTCACATCACTATATGTCATAATTATGCATGTGTCTTTCCCAGTAAAGTACTTCATTCTTCCTTGTATATTAGCCTTTTAGCACAGTATTTAGCACATAATAAGTACTCAGTTGAATGTTTGTTATGGCCCTTTACAGTCTTCCACTATAATTGCACTTGAAGCTGTCAAATAGAATAGTCAAATAGAAAGCTTTAGAAACTAGCCTTTAATATATCCTCATCCCCTTCCCTCAGATAGTAAAATACACTCTGACAACTGATAACATTTTAACTGAAGAAGTACGGAAGGTCTCTTACACCCAAGAACAATTTCAGAGATTTATCTGAAAGTAGCCACTAGGAAGTCCTATCTGAAAAGTTTGTCTAGGGGCACCTGGGTGGCTCAGTCGGTTGAGCGTCTGACTCTTGATTTTGGCTAAGGTCATGATCCTAGGGTCGTGGGATCAAGCCCCATGTCAGGCTCCGTGCTAAGTGTGGAGCCTGCTTGGGATTCTCTCTCTCCCCCTCTGTGCCTCTCCCCCACTCACATGCTCTCTGTCTTTCTAAAATAAAATTTAAAAAAAAAAAAAAAAGCTTTGAAAAGTTTGTCTACAGTAAAGCTATTCCTAAAACCCTGGACGCAGCAACCTCTATGGGTATCCAGCCTCTAAGGAATGGTATATGTTCATGGGCAGTATCTATTTCTAAGACTTAAGTAAGGTTCTTCTACCCCTTCGCTTAGTGCCTCTACCAATAATATCTTTCAGGGTCTACAGGCATTTCAGTTTGTATTTAACCAGAATTAACCAACCACTCCTTACTACGGTACATAGAATATGCAAAGCCCCATACTTGCCTAAATGTTGTAGTCCCATTAGCCCAGATAACTTACCCCTTACTGCAGTGTATATCACCTAACAAAAAGAAAACAAACCTGCAGTTAGCCAGGTTTCTTAAAAGTGAAGTCACAGTATAATTATCATTCTTTTATGGTATGTTTATGTTCCCGGATTCTAACTCGTTATGTTCTTTGTGATTTCTCGGAAAGTTTCAGGGACATTTCAGCACCACAAGTGCCCCTTAGGCAATCCACTTCATAAAGGGTTCAAATAAATTACATATTTCTATATGTGTGTCATTCCTTTTGGTTCCTACTTCACTGTTTTGACATTTTCTTAAGAGTACCTTTTTTACATGTTTTTTTTATATACTTCTGTAGTTACATTTTGCATCATCCTAAAAAAAAAAAAAAAAAACAAAACCACCGAGTGCATAAGTTAATTTTTCTTTAAATGAAGATGCAATTATTTCTCAGATTTATACATTTCTCATCTTAGTGGTACTCTTCCAGTTAAAATTTGCTTTGATTTGCTGGGTTTAAGTGAGTATTTTAAAGAAAGACAATTATTATAGTGAAAACCTAAAGCACACATACAAAGGAAGTCATATTTTTTCTATAAAGTTTTAGAATGCTTATTTTTTCCATATAAGGGTATGTGAACTCAGGTCCAAGGAAATTCAGGGAGTAAAATATTGCAAAAAATACTCATTGATAATCTCGAATTTACATATACTTTTAAAAGTATGCCAGAACCAAACCTATTACATATCAGTAATAATAATATCTTGAATTTTTATAGTTTCTTTTTACCAAAATGTTTACAACATTTTCAGATTATGTTACACTAATATACATACGGATCAGTTATAGATTGCTTTCAACCAAGTGTGTTTGGAAATATGGAATCAAAGAAAGCAAACATTTTAAATTATTCCTTCATATTGAGAGACCTGGTCTTTTGCTTGTGCCTTCTAGAATTCAAGAGCACTGGGGCACCTAGGTGGCTCAGTCAGTTAAGTGTCCAACTCTTGACTTCGGCTCAGGTCATAATCTCACATTTCGTGAGTTCAAACCCCACATTGGGCTGTGCTGACAGCAAAGAGCCTGCTTGGGATGCTCTCTCTCCCTCTCTCTCTGCCCCTCCACAGCTCTCTCTCTCTTTCTAAAAATAAATAAATAAATAAACGTTAAAAAAAAATTTTTTTTAATAGAATTCAAGAGCATTGAACTTTTTCACAAAATAGGTGCTTTTCAGTTAATAATAAGAATGCTTAATATTTGTATATTACTTTAGAGTTTTTTATACTCATTTACTTTATTTAAGCCTCACAGGAACCCTATAATGGTCTTTTACCCATTTCACAGAAATAACAACTGAATCTCAGTTATCCATTTTGTAGAAAGTTAATAACTCTTCTCAGTTTTGAATTGCATAAAAGACGTGAATTTCTTTTAGATTGTACTCTGGTGGACCTCTGTGTTTATGTGGACTTGTACAGAACTCAGTAAAACTAGGTCAAATTATTTTGATTTTCGGGGTGCCTGAGTGGCTCAGTCAGTTGAGTGTCCACCTTTGGCTCAGGTCATGATCTCACGGTTCATGAGTTTGAGCCCCGCGTCGGGCTCTATGCTGACAGCTCAGGGCCTGGAGCTTGCTTTGGATTCTGTGTCTCCCTCTCTCTCTGCCCCTCCCCCACTCATACTCTGTCTCTCTCTGTCTCTCTCTCTCTCTCTCTCTCAAAAATAAATAAACATTAAAAAATTTTTTTTAATTTATTTTGATTTTCATACGTATTTTGGCTTTAATCTTTCATCATCTTTAAAATTACAAATATCTTTGTTGTATATTACAAGCAAAACTATGTCTTGTGTGAAGCAATATATCTCATCATAAAAATATTTTATCTGAAAAAGAAAAATAAAAATATTTTATCTGCGTATATATGTCCTTTTAACTTTTTTCACATCATATTTTCATATCTACTAGGTATCATATAGACCTGTTATTTTCTAGTTTTTTAAATATTTTAGAATGAAATATGTTTTATTTCCACTATATTTCAGAAGTTTGGCATATTTTCTTTTAAATAGTAAGTACATTTCTCTGACCTTTTTTTTAATCAGTAAGGGACAAGTAAATGACCTCCTACTATCATTTCTAACCCTGTGTTTTTATGACTTAGAACTGTAGCAGTTTGTAACAAACCACACAATTCTAGGACATGAGGAGATGCACAAAATGCAAAGCTATAAGATAAGTCCCTGGAAATATGTGGTGACCAAGAGATTGTGAACAATGATGTGAGATAATTATGATCATAATCCTGTTAGGTACCATATTAGCACTATTTTGATGTAACTTAACAAGTCACTGATCACATATCAAGGAGCTACCACAAAGAAGACTAAGAATAAAACATTGAGAAAGTATAGGCACTGGAGTGAGCCACACTCGGGAAACCAGCCCTCAAAATAGAGCACAGTGTTTAGAGACTGAAGTCGATGATGGACATCAGCTAGAACATGCATAAAAACCTATCAGATTATACTAAGAGAGTAAAGGCCAGAAACTAGACAGCAACTAGATGAATACTGTTTCAGGGGGAAAGCTGGGCACCAAGAGAGCATGAATACCAGAAGGCAGAGCAGTCAGAAGTCCAAGATGTATAACCCAGCAATCAGACGAGATAAAGGTATGTACAAACCAATCAGCAGAATCAAAGTGCCCATACTTCAGTTGGAAGTTCAACAATGGCAGTGATTTCAACTCAGGGGCCTGTTCTACTGTATTAACACTAGCTTCTTCTGCCTGACCTTAAGATTATATCCAAGTTTAGGAAAGAATGTACCAGGTGATTAGTTACATCCCTTAGGCTATGACAGCACAGTAGTCTCTCATTCAAGTAAATACTTGAGCTCTTGCTAAGCTTTCAGTCATAGATAAGGTATGGTTCCAAAAATGTGAATGTTGTCTTAAATACATTAGAATAAGAAGTAGATAGGCCTTACTCTACTCTTCGCTGGCCAAGACTTTTTTCTTTGTTCTGTTCTAGGCCCAAAACTTTTCAATACTAGAAGATAACCTGAGGAAAACAATCAGGATAGCGAAAGAATTCAAGAATTCTTTTTAGTCATAAAAGGGATGAATGAACTGGGGGTATTTACAGAAGAAATGATTCAGAGAGATGTAAGAAATTCGAAGTAAGCATGTGAAAGAAGCAGTAATAGACTTGTTATACATGTATCCAAAGGCTAGAATTAAAACCTAAGGATAGACCTCATAAGGAGACATGTTTTATTTGTTTTCCTTTGCTTTGTTGCTTTGTTGCTTTGTTGTTGTTGTGTTGTTTTGTTTTGTATAGGGTCTGGGTTAAATAACTTGAAGATCCCTTCCAAACCTGAAAGTATGTGTATCAAAGGCTTTGATAGAAGATAGATGTTCTATTGTGTAAATAATGACAGCTTTGAACCCAGAAAGACCTGCACTCTAGGGAGACGTTAGCCTACAAATGGGAGCAAGTATTTTGATGGGAAGACTGAGGGACTGGAAAAGAGGGGTTTGCAGTCGTAGATACTGGTACTGTTCTCTAACAGTTCTGCCATACAAAAATCTGCTTTATCTGTTGTTTAGAGTGTAGTGGCATTGGCATTCAAGGTATATTTTAAATTCCTCAAAAATCACATATTAAAAATCTCTCCTGGGGTGCCTGGGTGGCTCAGTCGGTTAAGTATCTTAACTCTTCAGCTCAGGTTATGATCTCACAGTTCATGAGCTTGAGCCCCGAGTTGGACTCTGTGCTGACAGCACGGAACCTACTTGGGATCCTCTCTCTCCCTCTCTCTTTGCCCCTCTCTGCTCACACACACATTCTCTCTCTCCCAAAATAAATAAATAAACTTAAAAAAAAAAATTTTTTTAAATATCTCCACTGAAGTATTTGCAAGTTGAAATGATTTGAGGTCTGAAATCTGCTTTGAAATGTTTCAAAAAAACCTGGTAAGGGAATAGATAAAACATTGTTGACAGAACAATCTGGCACTTCCTCAAACAACTAAACACAGAAATGCAGAAATACCATATGACCCAGCAATCCACCCCTAGGTATATACCTAGGAGAAATGAAAATAGGTCCACACAAAAACTTGTGCATGAATCTTTATAGCAACATTATTCACAACAGTCAAAAAGTGGAAACAACCTAAATGTCCATCCACTGATGAATGGATAAACAAAATACAGTATAATCAGATAATAGAGTTTTATTTGGCCGTTAGAAGGAATTAAGTACTGATATGTTACAACATGGATGACCCTTGAAAATGTTATGCTAAATGGAAGAAGCCAGTAACAAAAGATCACATATTTTATGATTCCATTCATATGAAATGTCTAGAACAGGAAAATCTACACAGGCAGAAAAAAGATTAGTGGTTACTTAAGGCTGAGAAGTTGAGAGTAAGGTGGGATAGCAGAGTGATTCCTAAAGGAGTCCAGGTTTCTTTTTGAAATAAAAGTTTCATAATGGACTATAGTAATAGTGGGTAATCGTAATGTCTGCGAATATACTAAAAAACATTGGATTATATGCTTTAAATGGATGACTGTATGGTGGTGAATTGTATCTCATTAAAGCTGTTTGACAAAACAAATCTGGCAAAATGTTTATCATTGTTATAGTTAGCCAATAGAAATTGAGAGCTTCATATGCTCTCGTCTTTGTATGTTTGAAAATTTCCATAATAAAATCTTTTTTAAATACCCTTTCAGATGAAATTTAAATATCCAAAATATGTATGTACTTGGTTTAAAACAAGGTTGGTTTTTACCTTGCGTTTACCTCAAGTAGGAAAGATGCACAGAATTATCTGACTTAGTAGCCATGACACATTGTTATTCGTATGTAAAAACACTTACATTTGACCTCTAGTGGAGCACATACTTTGCATTATACTTGTCAGAGCTATTTTCATCAAGAAATGCCATCTATGTGTCCCCTTGCCAACATCTTTGCAGAGTTTACAACTTTCAGCAATTTATTGGCATCAACTACGCAATACTGTTAAGCAGCTGCTGTGTAGTTGAGCTGTTTTAATATACCACCACTCTCTGTGCATAGTTTCTACTAAATGGCCGAGATACACGATTTTGGATTTATGAGAGCAGTTTATCACGTTTGTAGAGATTATTTCTGCAGTAACAATCGTCATCGTCCTCATCATCATCATCTAGAAGTTTTATAAGAATGTCCTTGCCCTTAATTCTTCCATTTTGAACAGTAATTATTTCACTTCAGTGTGGTTTGTATTGTTTCATTTTATTTCAGTTTTACCCTAAGTCTCAATTGTTCAGCCAGATGCAGTTCTGGAGTTGTTAATTTTAAAGAATGGTTCATTCATTCTGAAGTTACTGTAATTTTTTTATGTATCTGATATACTAGATTTTAACATAAATACTGTTCACTTTTTGGAAATCAGTGTAAGAGTATATCAGAATTAATGAATATTATTATAAATCAGACCATGTTATAGATTAGTATTTAAAGGTCTCAAACGAGTGATTTAAGGGAAAGAGGATTGGGGCATGGCACTTTTACAGTATTTTAACTTTTCCATGAACAAGTAATAGCATTTTTAAAAACAGGAATTTTTAAAAAATATTTTGAGAAATGGCTTTCTAAATTAATGGAACATTTGCCAAGAAGAGGCTAAACCTGCCAAAATAAGGGACTCTAGATTAGGGCACTCTACGTTTTGTCATTTTGGAGAAGAGCACCTACTTTCTGCACGAGGACCTTCAAGTGAAGCTTACTAAACAGTTTCTCTCATCCACATAGAGATTGTACTCAACTGTCTCATTCATATGAGTGAAACAAAAAAAACAAAAAGAAAACTTTTAATGTGGCTCTTTGTTCATAAATTGGAACACACACCAAAGACTGTCAGAAACGGAAAGAAAATAATTAGCATAAGAGGGGAAAAAATTACAATAAACAGGGGCTCCTGGGTGGCTCAGTTGGTTAAGCATCAGACTTCGGCTCAAGTCATGATCTCACGATTCATGGGTTTGGGCCCCGTGTTGGGCTCTGTGCTGACAGTCAGAACCTGGAGCCTTCTTTGAAATCTTTGTCTCCCTCTCTCTCTGTCCCTACCCTGCTTGCGCTCTGTCTCTCTCTCAAAAATAGTATAAAACATTTATTTAAAACATTTTAATACAAAAAAAAAATCACAGTCAACAGAGAAACTGACCCTGTTCTCCAAAGAAAACAAAAACAAAATTCCATAGCAGAAAAGAACTTACAAAGTAGCTATAATTAGTTTTTTCAGAAAGATTTGAGAAAGTAGTATTTCCATAAAATAAGAAACAGTGAACAAAAAAAAATGGTGATATTTTCAAAATTGCTAAATTAAAAGTCATGAAATTATTATAAGTAAGTAAAAATGCCAGGACAGGATGTGAGGAAAAGTCAACAAGCTCTCCTAAAATTTAGAAAAAGGAAAAAAGATGGAAACTAGCAGAGAAAAGTTAAACAACATAGAATATTCCAGAGAAAGAAAATACCTACAAAGAAATAGGAAATCAGCTTGGCATCATAGTTCTCAGAAACTCGACTTTATTTTTTTTTCAATTTTTTAAAATATTTATTATTTTTGAGAGAGAAAGACAGAGAGCAAGTCAGGGAGGGGCAGAGAGAGAGGGAGACACAGAATCCAGAGGGGCTCCAGGCTCTGAGCTGTCAGCACAGAGCCCAACACGGGGCCCGAACCCACAAACCGCAAGATTATGACCTGAGCTGAAGTTGGATGCTTAACTGACTGAGGCACCCAGGTGCCCCAGAAACTTGACTTTAGGAAACAAAGAAGTAATACCATGCAAGTCCTAAAGAAAAGTACAATATTTTCTTCCACAGTAACTTCTCAGAAAACTACCAGATTGTGTGCCATCAAATAACAAAGAGAGAGAGAAGTACAAGAAATACTGGAACTTGCCAAAATAAATAATAAAGAAATAAAGTAATAAAAAGAAATTTCAGGATAACAACTGTGCATCAGTCTTAAAAGCAGTCAGTACAAAATTGAGTCCAGTTAATAGCATTATTAAGAAACTAGATAATCTTAGGAAAGATGGAGAAACGTATATATTGTTTCCATCAATGAGGAAAAAAAATAAAAGGCAGGAACTCTAGAAGAGGGAGGGAAATATCTGTAAAAACATCAGAGTCCAAACAGGACAAGTAAATGATATGATTTTGAGCAATAGATGCAGTATAAGAAAAAAGAATTCAGTTGAACATGATACTTGAAACATTCTCCTTTGAACATCAGAGGTTCCCTTCCTGTGGATCTAATCATACGCTCTGCTCTACAGTGAACAGTATGTGTAAATCATTACATAGTAGTACAAATAACCCTACTGACCAGTCAGAAAAGGACAGTTGTAGAGCAGAGAAAAGCAGAATCAAAAGCTAGAGAAATGAAATGCCAAAGTCAAGTCCAAACAATAAGAGCAGAATCTTAAATAGGAGACGGAGCCAGCGATCAGGAGCCAGGCAAGAACATGGTGAGAACCAAAGCAGATCAGGAACAAACCAGAAGATCTCAAGGTGACTTCATCTCACCAAAGGATTCTGTTTTGTAGTGACAAGCAAGTTTTCTAGCTCGTGTACGTTATGTTGGTTTGTTTATTTTCGTTTTGTCAGTCTAAGAATTGGAATCTCACAACTATAACCAGTTACTTGTAATAGTAACAACTAAATAAGGCATGACAATTTATGCCAAAAATGTAGGTGAAAAATATATTAAAATATTGCCATGGTTAGGAAGACTCAGTATTATATAAGTCCGTTCTTTCTAAGTTTTTCTTGTAATTTAACATAATTCCACCCCTATTTCTATGAATATAGCCCTAAAAATACTTGAATCATTAAACATTATAACAGTGTGACATGGGGGCATGAATTGACAGACTATTGGTATAGAGTTTAAAAGTCCAGAAGTAAATCACATACTTATATGAAAATTTAGTATATGATAAAGATAAGCATCTGAAGTGGGTGAACATATAATGTTATTATAGAATAGCTATGGGGGAAAGATGTTGAATCCACACCGTTCACCATAAGCTAGGATAAACTTCAAACAGATTAGAGGTCTAAATGTTTGAAAAGGAAAAGAAAAACCATAAAACTATCTTGAGGAAAATGGAAGAAGAAAACACAGAGAAGGCTGTACAATGAGAGATTGATATATTCAGCTACATCAGAATCAGAAAGTTCTGCATAGCAAAAAAAAATTTTTTTAAGTGTAAACATAGTCAAAATATAAACAAGGGGGAAGAAAAACTGCCACTCATACTACAAAGGGCTCTAACATATAGAGAGCTCCTTGAAATGCAGAAGAAAATGACCAATCATCTGGGAGAAAAATGGGCCAAGGATATCAACAGAAAAGGAAATACCTTTAAATATAGGAGAAGCTGCTTAACCTCCCAACAGAAGAAATGCTAAATAAACACATTCACTTATCCGACTGGCAAATATCCAAAAAAGTAACACAAGCGTAGATATTATCAATTAGGAAACTGAAGTTCATTGAACAGAATGAACAGATTGCCTAAATTTACATAGTTAATAACAGAGTCAGGAATAGATGTGTCTTTGACTTCTAACCTAACTAAAATATTTCCAGTACATGTGCTTGCTTTTCTATGTGTTCAGTAGATGATGTTATTCTAGATCGTATGTGATGTTAAAGTGGAATTTTCTTTCCCCAAATTTACCATTGGTATAAAAGGGGTGGATCATTTATGACCAAACATAATAAAACTGAACAAAATTTTTCTACATGTTCTTTTGGTATCCATTGTAGCTATATCATCTTAATAGGATTTTTACAGAACTGTGTTGCTTAAAAAGTGTTCTTTATCTAGATTTCAGAAACCATGCTAACATTGTTTAATGCAATCAGATGAACAAAGGTAGACTATGACAGCACCATAAATTGAGTGGTCCTTGTGTGGATAAAGCAACGACATATGATTTCCCTTCTGTCTCTTGACCAGCATCAGGAATGAGCTGCTTCCTGTAACTGCTCCTATACCGGCGGCAGAAGGAAGCCCAAGAGAAACCAAATTATGGCTCCTCTAGGGCACCTAGGAGCCAAAGCCCTCTGCCTAGTATACCTGCAACTCCTTCCTGTTCTCCCTCCTCATCCTCGTTGCCCTCCCTGTCCCCTTCCCCAGCAAATATGAATGATCCTCTTTATTGTGTTAATCTGGAGACTAGTAGTAGGTTGTATTAAAGCTTATTTTTCCTATTATTTTACCTTCACGCTGTGATACAAAAGTTATGGCAAGTAAATTTAGGTTCTTTCAGATAGAAAGTTTTCCTTTGATAGGCTGAGAGTCTATCATCTCCCCTTTCCCTTCTACTTACCATGGAAAGTAGAACACGAGCTAAAATCTACCATAATACCAGACATGTTTAACATCAAATCAGTGATTAGGTACTTCACTCTAGGGAACATATAAATGAAATAATCTTGAAAGCAAAAAGAGCCCTCCAAAGGCTCAAATAATATTCTATCAGATTGGCAGTGTCTGAAGGTATACACATTTCATGTGCAGCGGCCAAGCCAACCCCAGTACTGCAGAAAGGAGAAAAAGGATTCTGGCACCATTTCTTCCAGCTCCTCTGTTGGCCCTAAGATTTATTAAGGCTCGGTGGCTTGAACTCAACAGCTATGTTTTAAAATACTCACTCAAGCTAGATGGTTCTAAATAGAACTAGTGACAGCCAGGCGGGGGGGAAGGCCTGTAGGAACTTGCTCTGACACAGAGCTGATGTCTATAAACAGATTAGTAGAAGGGAGCAGAACATCTCTCCGCCTCCATAACTCTTACGTCTTGGCATGAAAATGAAATAAAATAATAGGAAAAAATTATTTCCAGCACAGCCCACCATTATTCTACGGATAGTAAGGTAAAGAAAAGTTTAGTCTGTCCTCCAAATGCTTGTGTTTCATTGAACGAATTTAGTAATTAATCATAAATATCCACTAATTAGTGTTAGATGCTGAAGGTTTGAGTGTGGGGAGACATAAAAGACAAAATAGACTTGGAAGAGGAAAGGACTGAAAATTGTGATCTGTGCTCTTACTTAAGAGGTTCAGCATAATTAATTCATAGTTCAAGCAGCCACTGCTAAAGCCAACTCCAGTTTTCATTTGTAAAAGAAGAGGGAATGAATGGTACGGTTTAAGAAATCCTGAAATTGTATGGAACTTAAGGTTTGAACTGGTGATTAGTAAGCAAGAAAAAAAGTTTTGCATTCTTTTTCCTTTACCTTCTTCATATAAGGCATCAAAAAGAAATGGGATAATTGAAGAGGCAGAAGAGAAAAACTTAAGTACCTAACTCATCTACTCACCAAACAGGTATAGAAAAACTGCAGTGGAACATGGCAATGTAAGCGGTTCCCAAATTTGTCTGTTAGAATCACTTGGAGAGCTTTAGAAAATTCCAAAGCTGAGGCCATATCCCAGCCCAGTTACTCACAATCTCTGGGTGAGTGGGGCACAGGAATCAATAGTTTTTGAAGTGCCACAGGTGATTCCAATATGCAGAAATATCAGGAACCCACTAGAGTATGGAATTACCGATTTATCACTTACTATACTAAAAATATTGATACTAATCGATTATTATGTGCATCATTGTACATGGGCATGTTATGTTTTAACATCAGTCATGATTAGTCTGCTTGCTAAGATCATTCTTGCCATTTATGTTCTATCTTCATTTATCAACAGGAATTGGCAGCAATGAAACAGATTGTCACCAATATGCGCAGTAAGCGTTCTGAGGACCAGTTACTTCTTACTAAAACAGAAGCAAAAAATATGACAGAAGATCATAAATCAAAGATTTTAAATGTGCCTAGAGAACATGAAGACAATATATTTATACCCAAACCAACACTCTTTGTAAGTACAATCGAAATTAACTTAGAATTTTAATATCTCTGATTTTCATAACTATATTTTAAATTTCTTGCCTCTTATTCATATTGGTTTTAAACTACTTTTAATCGTTTTATTAAAAGGCCTCGAGAGAGAGCTGTATGAATCCCACTTCTGAATGTATGTGTTACCTACCTTACAGCTGATAGTGGGGTTTTATATTTTTAGTTAATATATTGGACTTGCCCAGAAATTAGCCTCAATGTAGCATTTACCTCCTTCAGCCTCCAGGACTTCTAGGAGAATCAGGGAGACATTTTGTATAATTTTTTAATTTATTTAAGAATAAAAAGGAATGCAGAATATCACCTGCCCCCTCTTATTTGTAAATTAGTATATTTTGCTCGAAGACGTTCTTTGTAAAGTATAAAACCAATTATATTAATATTAACTGAAATACATTAGGTAGAAATGTACAGGCACAGAAATCATTCAGAGAACAAAAAATCAGAAAACTTTGGATTGATAATACAGAAAATACTGAAAATGGTGTTTTAACAAATAAAAATAAGAATAAAAAGACAACAGAATCAAACAGGATTAACATTATTAAATATTACACTTCAACATCGTTTCCCATCCTTTAATTTCTCAGAAGAAATGTGATTTTTACCATCGGAACAGAAACCAAAAACCAGACAGATTTTCTATATGATACTCTGATTTAGTGAGTCCCCAGAATTTCATTTTTTAAAACTTAAAACTAGATGATTGTAAGAATTAGTCAAGTATAGGAGTTTCTGATCTAAGCTACTTCTGTATACATTCAGATAATGCTCAAGATCAATGAGATATGGTGATTACTTGGTGCAACATCCTTTTAAAAAAAAATGACAGAGTTACAATTTAGATAAAATAAGGGATAATTACTGTAAGGATTCATGTGGCAGTAATGGAGGCTGTGCTAACAAGAGAGAGAAAACAGGAAGCCTAGATTGACCAGCCAGGAAACGAGACAGCTATACGGATTTCCGGATTTCCGCAGCTGTGTCCTGGGGTCTTTTCCTCTGGTAGCACACCAGCTTCTCTTTGTTTCTCTCCCAATTTCTGCTTACTCATAGTTTCCACTTCCTCATCAACTTGCACTTGGCCCCTTGTCTTGAGACATGTTTCCTTCTCAGATCTACTCTGTTATAACTTAGTTCTCTCTGTAAGTTCCAAAAACAAGAATCTGATTGGTGCAACTTATTTTTGTTGGGTAATACCCCTTTGTGGTGAGACTTGTTAAGGTTATTAGTCAGCCTATTGAATGGCCACTCGTACTAGTGAGCAGGGATCACATGGTACCAAATAAAGCTGCCTACAGCTATTTATTCCAAAGCACCGTGGCTCCAAAAGTGGGCTAAGATCATGGCAGACGATATGATATGTCTATTATATTATAATCTGTAAGAAAAGAACAAACTGACTGATAGATGTTGATGGGAAAAGTAAGGTCAGATGAAAACCACGAGATACTGCCAAATACTTAAAGCCTATCACGCCCTCTGATCTGCTTTTCTGACCCTTCTCTGTTCCAAGCAATGAACTCTTCCTTCTAACCCTGATCTCCTATATTTCTCACTTTGGATGATAATGATTCTGATATCTTGACTGTACCCAGTGTATAATTAACAGTAAAATTTCTCCAGTACCTCAAAATAAGGTTATGCAATGAGAACAAAATTAAGAAGATTCAAAATATAAAGTATTAATTGGGTGAGTTTTATTTCCTTCTTTTTCCCTATCTGTGTTTTCTAGGGGGGTTATGATAAACTTAATTTCTTTTATAATAAGGGAAAAATTGTCAGAAGTATAGTTCAGGGGCACCTGGCTGGCTCAGTCCATAGAGCATATAACTCTTGATCTCAGGGCCATGAGTTTAAAACAAAAACAAAAACAAAAACAAGGTATGACCTCAGCTATACCCTAATGAAAACTGAAAGCTAATACTGTAAACCAGTCGCATCAAGGCCTTGTGCTAATGCAAAATTGCTCATGTGAATTGACTGGGTAACCAGGAGCAAACCATTTAAACACTCTGAGCTGGTTCTTGTCTGTAAAATTAGGGAGGAGATCATATGAGATGAAGTCTGGACATTTTTTTTTTTTAATGTTTATTTATTTTGAGAGAGAGAGAATGTGAACAGGGGAGAGGGGCAGAGGGAGAAGGAGAGAGAGAATTTTAACCAGGCTCCATACCCAGTGCGGAGCCTGACATGGGGCTCAAACTCACAAACCGTGAGATCTTGACCTGAGCCAAAACCTGGAGTCGGACACTGAACCGACTAAGCCACTTGGGCACCCCTGGACATCTTGTATACCAACATGCTGTGATTCTTTTTTGGCATTGTAATTTTTACAGTTGCTATTTGAATATTTTTAATTTTCCATACCAATATTTTTCTTGTATCTTCTCTGATATTGTTAATAAGGAATTTATGATGCAAATATTTGAAAATAAGTTTTAATTATTTAATAATCTTAGTTTTATAGCAAAAATGGAAATTTTTCTTTCTTTTAATGTTTACTTATTTAATTTGATAGAGAACATGCACACATACACGGGAGGGGCAGAAAGGAAATCCCAGGCAGGCTCTGCGTGCAGCTGATGTGGGGCTCGATCTCACATACTATACTGTAAGATCATGACCTGAGCTGAAATCAAGAGTTGGATGCTTACCTGACTGAGCCACCCAAGCAGCCCATAAAATTGGAAACATTTCTTTTTTCTTTTTTAATTTTTTTAATGTTTATTTATTTTTGACAGAGAGACACAGTGTGAGTGGGGGACGGGCAGAGAGAGAGGGAGACACAGAATCTGAAGCAGGCTCCAGGCTCTAGGCTCTGAGCTGTCCACACAGAGCCCAAAGTGTGGCTCGAACTCATGAACCGTGAGATCATGACCTGAGCCGAAGTGGGACACTTGACCGACTGAGCCATGCAGGTGCCCTCAAAAATGGAAACATTTCTAACTTGCTTCTAGATCCTTTGGCTGAAATTATTTGCTATTGGTATTTTTCCCTGATATCAGATTTAATGCTGGATAGATGGATGGATGTGTGTTCATATACGCATATTTTTGTATGAGGAAAACACACAGAACTACTTTTGCCTGGGCAATGGGGTGGAGGTACAGCTGTGATACAGAAGAAAAGGAAGAATAAGAGCTTGCAGCATTTTTCTTTATATGCTATTATATTTAAATGAATGTTTTGCAGTGCTCACGTGATATATAAGAAGACAGCCCCAAAAGGTGCATTTTATGGACAAGTGCTGGCCATCGAAATCGCAGATATGGCAAAGTTGTTTTTCAGGCATTTAATGCACTAACAAAGACTAGATTGAACCACAGAATGTAAATGCTTTAAGGATAGAACACTTGATCTTAGCCAAAAGGCCGAGAAGCAATAAATGCTTTAAAGATAGGAGCTGTGTTTCCATTGCCTTGCACAGCTCATGAACAGAGCTGATACTCCCAAATATTTGCTCGTTGAGGACTTAAAAAAAAAAAAAAACGGTTATGTGCCTTCCTGATTTACTTATCTTCTTTGCTGTTAAAACTCTACTGTGTGGGAAACTTCAGTGTTAAAACTAAAAGGACAGGGAGAGTGAAAGAGGCAGCTCCCAAGTCTGTGGTTAGTCCCCACATTGTGGTTAGTGCCACTTCTGCAACAGGCGGCACCATTTCAGTCCCTGTCATTCACAAACACCCCATTCATTCCCACTAATCATCTACTTTCTCTCTCAATGTAGCTTTTAGCTGTGCTACCCCTTTTCTCTAGCCTTACCTATCTCCTTTCTAGAAGAAAACTGGAGCTATTCTAATCCTCTTTGAAGCAACTTTCTTTTTTCCTTCCAGAGACGCACGGGACTACCTTTTGCTAGTTTTCTGCTACCATCCTTTTCCAAACCAGAATCTTTACTCAGGATTCATACCATTGTCACTATTTTCTTAATAAAAATGCAGATATGAGCAATCCTGCTCTTAGTCTCTTCTCCACGCAGATTGTAAGCATTGAAACAATAAAGAGCCTTAGGCTCTAGGGAGGGCAGGGAACATAATAAGAATGGGTAGCACCAGGGGCACCTGGGTGGCTCAGTCAGTTAAGCGTCCGACTTTGGCTCAGTTTATGATCTCACAGTTCATGAGTTTGAGTCCCACATCAGGCTCTGCACTGATAGTTTGGAACCTGACTGGGATTCTCTCTCCTTCTCTGTGCCCCTCCCCCACTCACTCTCTATTTCTCTCTCTTTCTGTCTCTCTCAAAATAAATAAATAACTTAAAAAAAAATGGGTAGCAACAGTACATAGTGTATGTAGTTTCCAAATTATGAGTTTGTGGTAGGGTTCAGATCTTAACTTAGATTGGTTATCTCAATGGCTAGCATCTGCTGAATGGTAAGGTAAGTTTATGTAATTTATACATAATGCTTATATGAGCACATGACTCTCTCCGTAGAAGTGATTTAGAAGGCTACATGTGGTCACCTGGAAGACAAAAAAAAATGTTCATGTAAGTACAATTCAGTTCAACAAGTTCTTCCTGACTATATGCAAGAACCCATGCTTAACATTATAGAAGATTTGATCATTTTGATATAGATGAAATCGGGTGGACTACTTTAAAGTAAAGAAAATACTAAGTTCTATGGGAATTTAAAAAAAAGAATAGATACTGTGATGTTGATGGGTTCCCGCAGAAAGTATTTGAGGTTGTCTTTGCTGAGAGCAGAGAGCCCAATGTGGGCTCGAACTCGAGGACTGGAGATCATGACCGGAGCCAACATCAGATGCTTAACCAACTGAGCCATCCAGGATCCCCTTATTCTTTTTTTTTTCCTTTTTTTTTTTCTTTTTTTTTTTCTTTTTTTTTTTTTTTAGTAGGCTCCATGGCCAACGTGGGGCTTGAACTCAAGACCCTGAGATCAAGAGTTACATGCTCTACCGACTGAGCCAGCCAGGAACCCCTCTTTCACCTTTAGTACTAAGGACTTTGAACTTTGTTTTAATGAAGGAAATACTGCAGTGTTTTAATACAGATTTACATTTTAGAAAGCTAAGGTTAGAAGGATTGTGGACAATTAATTGAACACAAGAGAGAGCCAAATCAGAATTAGGAGGTCATACAGGAATTAAGCTAGAAACAATGACGGCCCAGTGAGGTCAAGATAGGAACAGAATAAGTTAAAAAGGTATTCAATAAAAGTTAAGTTTTAGCCTGTTTATAATGGGTGTAGTCAGTGAAAAGGAGAAATCTAGGATGAAGAGGAATCAAATATTTCTGGTTTCAATGATTGAGCAAAGTATGATACTGTTCACCAAGACAGAGACGATGGAGGAATGGGGGAGTTCATTTTGACAGACTGAATTTTAGTCACCTGTAGGAACCATCCTGTGAAAGTATCTATAGCTCATTAGAGCCACAGTGTAAAACGGGGGTGGAGGAGGGTCCACCGATTTATTTGGTGGTCATTGAACCTGGCCAATGGCATAGATAAGGTCAAGAGGAGTTGATCATTGATGTCACTTCCAACATTGTGTACATCTGCTATGGAACATAAAACAATATAAAAAAGATAAAATCATAAGCTATCATACTAATCTATGTGCCTACACATATGTATCTATATTTAGGAATATGGTCCTTCTTACTTTGAAGCAGATCTAAGTGGGAAAGAAGTACACTGTATACTTATTGTAATATTGTATAAAATAGGATGTTTTGATCGGAATCAGTGCCTTATGTATACAGGGTTCTGAGTGCTTTATTCTGTAACAGTCAACCTCCCCTGCTTTTTTGTTACTACTCTGTACAGCCAGATGCTTTTTAGATTGAAACAATTGAGCAGTAAAGCTTAAGAAGTACTCTGGCAAATACTTTGCAATTCAGAAGCTCAAAGTACAGTGATTTGGCCCCACTAATCCTTCAGTAAATATCCATCGAGTGGATAAATATCCATATATAGATGCATAAGACAAATGAAAAGAGCCATGTCCTTGATTTTTTGTAATTCTCTTTGAAAATAAAATCAATTCATAAATACTTACCTATGTGTGTGTTATGTACAAGCCTTGAGCCAGAAAACACAGATGTGTGTTTTTTCTACAGACCTACCAGATGAGAAATTATTTCTGAACCTTTGCCTTTGAGTATCCTTCCGAATTAAGAAAAGCAATTATTTCCTGCAATTTTACACACAAAGCCCCAGTATATATAGGTACTTGGTTCTCTGAATGGCCTCTCTTATTTTCCTTATAAGCATTTTACTTGATTTTTGGTTTTTTTTGTTTTTAACAGACCAAAAAAGAAGCACCTGAGTGGTCTAAGAAACAAAAGATGAAGACCTAGTGTTTTGGATGGATTTGCTGTATCATTATTTACTCCTGAAGTTCTTTCTCTGATGAGCAAAAACTTTATCTTAATCATGGACTTGACATTTTTTTTTTTTTAATAACCAAAGCTTATTTTAAGCGAATGTTAAATTAAGAGATTTCAGCCTAAGAATCAAAATGTATAACGTGCAGACAGTAGTCCACTTTGTATTTGGTTTTATCTATTGTGTTACAAAATAAATATCATATACTCTTATGATTTACATTTTGGAGCTTTTTTCTAAATATATAAATACTAGGCTTAAATGTCGTAACACAAATACCAAGACACATTACGTTTTTAAAATTAAGAATCATTTGTGAAATCTATTAGAAGACACTTCAAATGCCCAGTGACGGTGGTCAAATATCATGTAGGCGAATATGAATTGCCGACTATTTCTTTGGGCTCTGTTTTTCCTTATAATATGATCATTAATCAATAAAGTCTAGTAGAAAATCTGTTACTCCGTTGGTCAAGTAAGAATTTGGTAGAAAGTCTCTTGGTACATTGGTCTAAACGGTGCTGATTCAGATGCAGTATGGACCCAATTTCTAGTCAGTGAGAAAAAAAAATGAATAATACTTTCTCTTTTTCTTGATACAAAATATGTCCCATTTCTCATTCAAGAGATAAAACATAAAGAAGGGGAAGGAGGGAAATAGAGAAAGAAAAGAAAAATATGTTTTTATAAATCAGGTTTTCTCAACCAGTGTTGAACATAGTGGCTGGATAATTCTTCGTTCCGGGTGGAGTTGGTGGGGGCAGTTCTCTGCATTATGAGATGTTCGGCAGCATCTCTGGCCTCTGCCACTAGACGACAGTAGCACCACCACCCCCAGTTGTGTTAAGCAGAACCGTCTCTGTCCTCTGGGGTAGCAAAGTCCCTCCCTATTTCCTAGTGAGGAACCAGTGATACCGATGTTGATTTCTGTAGATGTGAAACACAAGTACCATCTGTTCAATGTGTTCTTTGAAAATCACAATAGTGCAGACTGTTAGGTGAGTGAGAGAACAGAAAAAGCCTTTGATAATAGTATATACTTATAAATCTATCATCGACCTGAAGACCCTAATCTCATCTCCCCTCTTTGTTTCATTTAGTTAAACATCTTCTAATATACTACTTTCTGCAACAAAGGTTTGTGAATATGACCTTTCTTAGGCATGCATGTAAAATCCAGAGTACTTATATGATTCATTAAAACTATATTAATTCATAGACATAATTTGTTTCCTTCTAAAATGATAGAAAATGTCTTATGTTCAATTCTAATTATTAATCTAAAAGCATTTTATAATTTATTTTAGTCGATCCATTATCATATGATATTTTAATATAAAGGGATACTGATTGATTACCCAAGTTAAAGTAATGATGTGATGGCACAAAAACAGACACTCAGATCAATGGAACAGAATAGAAAACCGAGAAATGGGCCCACAAACGAATGGCCAACTAATCTTTGACAAAGCAGGAAAGAATATCCAGTGAAATAAAGACAGTCACTTCAGCAAGTGATGCTGGGAAGACTGGACAGTGACATGCAGAAGAATGAGCTTGGACCACTTTCTTACACCATTCACAAAAATAAACTCAAAATGGATGAAAGACTTCAATGTAAGACAGGAAGCCATCAAAATCTTCGAGGAGAAAGCAGGCAAAACCTCTTTGATCTTGCCCGCAGCAACTTCTTACTCAACACGTCTCTGGAGGCAAGAAAAACAGGAGTAAAAATGAACTGTTGGGACCTCATCAAAATAAAAAGCTTCTGCACAGCGAAGGAAACAATCAGCAAAACTGAAAGGCAACTGACAGAATGGGAGAAGGTATTTGCAAACGACATATCAGATAAAGGGTTAGTATCCAAAATCTAAAGAACTTCTCAAACTCACCACCCAAAAAACAAATATTCCAGTGAAGAAATGGGCAAAAGACATGAATAGACCCTTCTCCAAAGAAGACCTCCAGATGGCCAGCCAACACATGAAAAAATGCTCAACATCATTCATCATCAGGGAAATACAAATCAAAACCACAATGAGATATCACCTCACACCTGTCAGAATGGCTAACAGTAACAACTCAGGCAACAACAGGTGTTGGCAAGGATGCGGAGAAAGAGGATCTCTTTTGCACTGCTGGTGGGAATGCAAATTGGTGCAGCCACTCTGGAAAACAGTATGGAGGTTCCTCAAAAAATTAAAAAAAGAACTACCCTACAACCCAGCAATTGCACTACTAGGTATTTATCCAAGGGATACAGGTGTGCTGTTTTGAAGGGACACATGCACCCCAATATTTATTACAGCACTATCGACAATAGCCAAAGTATGGAAAGAGCCCAAATGTCCATCGATGGATGAATGGATAAAGAAGATGTATATATATATACAATGGATGTGTGTATATATATATATATATATATATATATATATATACACACACACAATGGAGTATTACTCAGCAATCAAAAAGAATGAAATCTTGCCGTTTTCAACTACGTGGATGGAACTAGAGGGTATTATGTTAAGCGAAATTAGTCAGAGAAAGACCAATATCATATGACTTCACTCATATGAGGACTTTAAGAGACAAAACAGATGAACATAAGGGAACAGAAGCAAAAATAAAAACGGAGGGGGACAAAACATAAGAGACTCTTAAATATGGAGAACAAACAAATGGTTACGGGGAGGGGCTGTGGGAGAGGGGATGGGCTAAATGGGTAAGGGGCATTAAGGAATCTACTCCTGAAATCATTGTTGCACTATACGATAACTAACCTGAATGTAAATTTAAAAAATAAATAAATAAGTAAATAAATAAATAATAAAATCAAAGCTGTATAGGAAAAAATAAATGGTTAAAAATGTTTTAAAAAATAAACAAATAATAAAGTAGTGATGTGAACAAGGGCACAGAAGTAGGAAAATTAGGAGCTCGTTTAAGAAATAGAAACTGCAGTGATGAAGAAATTGAGGAAGTCTTTCTGTCTCCAGATCCTTAATATTCTTCCCTCTTTCTTTCCTTTCATTACTTGGGGATATAATTCCTTGGGGAAAAAAAGTTCCTAGTATCATTTCTTACCATAATATCTATTAATAATCTCAGGGTTAGAATGTTTTGTTTTTTATTGAATTATATTTGACATACTATAATTTTTAGTTTCAGATGCACAACATAGGGAGTTGATATTTTTATACATTATGAAATGACCACCACAATAGGTCTAGTTACCCTATGTCACCCCACAAAGTTATTACAATGTTATTGACTATATTCCTTAGTTGTACATTATATCCCCATGACTTATTGTATAACTAGAAGATTGTACCTCTTAATCCCTATTACCTATTTTACCCATTCCTTAACTTCCTGCTTGATTGTGATACGAAAGCTTCTTGGAAGACCTTTGTGGATTTCTAATTCAGATGCCACTCCTATCAGAAAGTCTTATCTGTTCTGCCATAATAATCTGTATTAAATTCTCTGTACTTTATCTATCTTTAATTCTGCCTACCATGTTTTATAATAATTGTTTATGCTTGTCCATTTCCTTGAAGGCAAGAATTATTTCTTAGGCTTTTTTGGTCCTTGGTAATTTAGCACTGTGCCTTGAACTTAAGTAGGAAATGTTTATTTGATGAATTTGAGCAGAGATGAGATACAGTGATGTAAATTTTTATTTTACTAATGTCTTAAAAACTAGAGTTTTGTTTTTTTTTTAGTATCATGAAATCTATTGTAGCTCATTTCTTAATGTCACTACAACCCTTGCCTTTTCTCCAAATTTCCAGACCTTCACTTCTTCACTTTTTCCTCCTTACCATTGCTTTATTATTATTATTATTATTATTATTATTATTATGGTAAAAAAAAATAACAAAATTTTTAATGTAGTTTTTTAAATGTACATTTAATTTTTAAATGTACAGTTCAGTAGTATTGACTCTATTCACATAGTTGTACAGCAAACCTCCAGACTTTCTCATCTTTCAAATCTGAAATACTCATTAAACAGCCTCTCATTTCCCCTTTTTCCCTCCCCAGCAACCCACCATACTTCTGTTTCTATGAATTTGACTACTTTAGATTTCATATAAGTGGAATCATACAGTATTTGTCTTTTTATGACTGGCTTATTACACGCAGCAAAATGTCCTCAAGGTTCATCCATATTGTAGCATATGTCAAAATTTCCTTATTGATTGCTGAATAATATTCTACTGTTTGTATATAACACATTTTTTTGTAATCCATTTATCCCTTGATGGATATCTGGGTTGCTTTCACCTCTTGGCTATTACAAATCTCCTTATTTCCTAACTTTATCATAATCCTTTCCTGCCTTTGGCATTTTCTTATTAAAACGTAAATAAAACAAAATTAGCATAATATTCTTTTTTTTTCCTGGTAAATGTTTTATGAAATGTTGCCCAAATGTAAGAGTAATGGCTACCATTATCAAGCTCATTCTATCAGCCAGTTGCTGTGTTACATGCTTTCTACTCCTTAATTTACTTAATCTAAACAGTAACTTTGCCAAGTAAGCATTATCTTCATTTTTAAAATGAAGAAACTAAGACTCAGAGTAACTTAATGGCCCAAGATCAGACACGTAATAAATAGAAGTGGATCTGAACCAAGACTGTCTAATTCTAATGGCCATGCTCTTTCCAGTATAGTCTACTGCTTCTCATGCCTCACTCCCTATCCCCACCCCCACCCCAGTGGGACAGAAAGGAGGGGGGAAAAATCTTGATTTATCAGCTTTCTCTGGAGGGAAAAAAAAATGAATAAGATGCAGCATAGCTGAATTTTTATTCAAGAAAAATTTATAGGTATCGGATCTATTCCTAAAGATAATGTTCCAGTGTTAAAGGATTCTGACACTAAGGAATTCCATGTTCTCACAGTTCTTACTAAGTTAATAGTATATAATAAGCTTTTCAGAACCAACTAAATCATCCATGCGTTAATTAATTCATGCATTCATTCGACAAACGTGAAACACTTAAAATGTGTAAGGCATTCAAACTTTGAAGTGTTTGTTCTCTTCCTTTTCCAAAGGGCTTTGAAAAAGAACTCTATGATGTCTCAAACACCAGAGAAGAGATTTTATCTTATCCTCAATGTAAGAATTTCTAAAAAGAACTATCACCCAGTGACCATGAGTACTCCAAATTCACTATATTATACCGACAGTGGTTAGATAATCACCCATCAGAAAGTTTAAAGCAGGATTCCCAACCCCTTAGAGAAGGTTGAAGCTATTAATGAGTCAGATTCCCGTTCATTCATTCTAAGATCTTGCGAAGCTAAGAATATGCAAAAAAGGGGGCAGGGAAAATAATTTATTTTAATGTTACTTAGTTTAGAAAGTAATAAGTACTATAAATGCTTCAAAGAAAGATTTCCTGAGGCTTAGAGGTCACCAGACAAAGCTCGCCAGCTAGCTATCAAGAGTCCTCACTAGGTATCGTTTCTTTTGGTTGATTTACAAGAGTCCATAGTCCAGACCTCAGCTCTACAGGCTCAGAAACTTAATTTTATTACTTAAGGTACTGAAGGTGACCTCTTTCAAGAGTATGCCCCACTCACTGGTGTATAAATCATGTATTTTGAGCAAGAAGTAAAACTATTCTACAGAATACAACTCCATGATTGGCACAGATGGAACATTCCCTATTTTCCCTTGGCTTCTGCAATACTGTAAACTCATCATTTTCCTCCTTCTTCCTCTTTTAGCTGATCATGAAACATGAGAACATTTCAGTTTCTTTTTCCCCTTAAATCTTTTTCCTGTTCTGTATTGAATCTCTTGATAATTTCTACTCCCTGGCTTTAGTTACTATATGCCAATATTCCCAAATGTATATCTCTAGGTCAAACTGTTTCTTTTAACACCTGACTACTTGATGTGTCTACTTGGATGTCCCATTGTGACCTCAAACCTAACTTGAACCAAAACAAAACAAAAACAAAAAACCATAACAAAACTGAATTCACCAAGTTTCTTTTCCAGTCCCTCAATAAATGGTACCACCATCTATGCACTCTAAATGGCTCATAGCATGATTGTAGGAGTCATTCTAGACCCTTCTCTTATTAACTCCCAAGCATTCAATCACCCAGCCTTGTTGATCTGCCTCATAAATATTTCCCCTTTTTAAAAAAATTTTGATTATGAGAATTTCCAAGTAAACAAAAGGGCAGCATAAACATTGGCGGGGGGGGGGTGCGGGGGAGACAGATATGCTCACTGTTTGTGGTAATGGTTTCATGAGTGTTTACGGTCTATAAAATTGTACATTTTTTTAAATGTGCAGTTTATTATATGTCAGTTGTACCTTAAAAATGTTTGAAAAGAAAAGGAGGAAATCACTACTTAGTAACCCCTAATGAAATAAATGATTCGGGCATCAATCACCAATGAATGCTGAAGCAATGAGATACAAGGATAATAGGGAACTTTACATCAGGCCATAATCACCTAAATTTTCTGATCAACCTTATTATCACTAAAAGTGGGGCAAGCAGAAATTATGTGCCTCTTGATGTGATATAATGTGAAATATAAAACAATACCTGTGCAGTATCCTTGGGAAAAACAAACTTACCCTGAATCAAATCAAGTCTTCAGATCTAACTTCAATCTAAAGGCAAAGCAAGAAATAGATCAAGCTGAATAACACCATGAAGAAGGAATTGACTAAATCCAGAATGTAGGACGTTATGGGTATTGGAATGTTCAATGTTTCCAGGCCTTATTTGTAGCCTCTTTGATAGAGCTGTGAAATTAACGTTCTTAAATAGAGGGGGGAAATCATAAGCTCCTATTGATACATCCAATCTAAGTTAAGATTTTTGTAGAGATTTCAACTTCTTGACTCTTATATTTTGTATTTCATTTACTGTTTATGAATTTCTGTCACCAACTTAATTCAAGCCCTTATGTCCTCTTCCCTAAATTATATCAGTAGCATTCTACCTGATCTCCATAAATCTACTCATGCCTCTCTCCAAACCATTCTCCACAGAACAATCTTTTTTCTTTTTTTATACGACAATTTTTTATTTAAAGTTTAATCTACAGTTTATATAAATACTTATAAGTCATGAACTTGAAAAACAGAACAAAATACAATTGAGGTAGAAGTTAAGAGCACAGTGCCATGTTTCAGTAAATTTAATTCAAAATTGTAAATGACCAGATAGATGAGCCTTGTTTTTTACTAAACCCATGTTAAATATTGATTGAAACAAACAAACAAACAAACAAATAAATAATAAATATTGATTTCATATAAGGTAGAGAATAATTTTATTTTTCATTTAATGCAGTTATGGCAATTTTAATCATAATATTGTACATCATTGGCAATTTTTAAAATTCTTAACTATGTTGATCATAATGTAACACTTATTTCTCAATAGTTGCCAAAGGTATTTCACTTGCTACCTTCACAGACTAGAAGTTCAGAACTATGTTTTTTGTTTTTGTTTTTGTTTTTGTTTTACTAGCAAAATGAATTTGTTCTGGAAGAGCAGATAAATTGTGATTTGGAACTAGAAAACTATGGTGAACCATAAGCAAGTTCCCAGAATTAACTTTAAAAACTACTGTATAAGGGGTTATTTTTTAATATAAAGAACTTACACAACTCAACACCAAAAATAATAATAATAATAATAATAATAATGCAATTAAAAATCAGGCAAAGGACCCAAATAGACATTTTTCCAAAAAAAAAGACATAAGATGGCCAACAGACACATGAAAAGATGCTCAACACTTCTCATCATCAGGGAAATGCAAATCAAAACCACAATGAGATGTCACCTCACACATGTCAGAATGGCTGTCATCAAAAAAACAAGAAATAACAACTGTTGGTGAGATTGTGGAGAAATGGGAACCATCATGCACTGTTAGTGGGAATATAAATTGGTGCAACAACTGTGGAAAATGGTATGGCAGCTCTTTAAAAGTAGAAATACCAAAGAATTTAATTTAATTAATAATTTAATTAATTAAGGGACACCTGGGTGGCTCAGTCGGTTAAGCACACAACTTCAGCTCAGGTCATGATCTCACGGTTCGTGGTTTTGACCCCATGTGCTGGCAGCTCAGAACCTGGAGCCTGCTTCAGATTCTGTGCCTCCCTGTTTCTCTGTCCCATCCCCACTCATGTTCTATCTCTCAAAAGGAAATAAATGTTAAAAAAAAAAAAAAGTAAAAAATTAATTAATTTAAAGTAGAAATACCATTTGATTCAGTAACTCCACTACTGGGTTTTTACCCCCCCAAAAAACAAAAATTCTAATTAGAATAGATATATGAACACCTATGTTTATTTAGAATATTAGAATAGAATTTAAATAATTATTTAAATAATTAGAAGTATTTAGATAATTAGATAATAATTATAAGAATTAATTATATATAATTTATATTTATATTATATTTATTTTATATTTATATATATTTATATATATTTATATTTTATTTATATTTATATTATATATAATATAATAATATATTATATATAATAATTATATTAATTAAATAATTATATAATTATAATAATCAAATATTTAAATAATTAGAAAATTATAATAATTAATTATTTAAATAATTAGAATTATTTAAAATAGCCAAGATATGAAAGCAACCCAAGTGTCCACTGATAAATGAATGGAGAAAGATGTGGTATATACATAACAAGGGAATAATACTACTCAGCCACAAAAAGAAATCTTGCCATTTGCAACAACATGGATGGACCTAGGGGGTATTATGCTAAGTGAAAGAAGTCAGACAGAGAAAGGCAAATACCATATGATTTCTCTTATATGTCGAATATAAAAAGCAAAACAAGTGAACCAACATAGAAACAGACTTTTACATACAAGGGACAAACTAGTAGTTGCCAGAGGTGAGGTAGGTTGGGGTATGGGCAAAATAGAGGAAGGGGATTAAGAGGTATAAATTTCCAGTTATGAAATTAGTAAGTCATGGCAAGGAAAAGTTCAGCAAAGGGAATATAGTTATAATAACATTGTATGGTGACAGATGTTGAGCATTGAGTAATGAACAGAATTGTCAACTCACCATGTTGTATGCTGGAAACTAATATAACATTGTATGCAAATTATACTTCAATAATAAAAAAAAATCAAATTAAAAAGATTGCTGTGTTGGCATAATATTAAGGTAAATGCTTCTAAACAGATGGACAAAAACATATACTTCATTACCCCCACTCTATAGATCCCAAAAGTATCCTAAATTTAGCCAGTGTTTTTCGTTATTGTAGTAGAAGTATGTTATGCTTCCTTTATTTTCAAGGAGAATACAGTTTAGATTAGAAAAATCTTCACACATCTTTTAAACAAATTTTTGATACATTATTTTGTCTTTTGGGCTTTACTTTTATTTTTCTTATAGTTGAGCACTTTACGATTCAAAAACATAACACTACCTAATACATTTAATTCTGTGACTAATGAAACAGGCTCTAAACTGTAAGAAGCAGTTTAGAATCTAACATATTGCCCCGAATGGAATGAGATGGAGTAGAATAAAAATGACTGTCCTCTTAACCCAGATACAATATAAAATGTTTCTTTTCTTCTAATAATGGAAATGCTTATATATCACTTATGGGGGGGGGGGTAAGCTCTAAACATTTTAAATCATTCAATTCCACAGCATATAATATAACAGTTGTTTCTATTGCTGACAACTTCATAAAAACTAATAACATGTAGTTTCAAGCATAGAAAAAGAGTGAAAGTATATGTATTTTTTTTCTAAAATGCCCTGTCCTGTGGAATAAATGGATTCAGAGCAGAGAAAAAAAAAATTAATTGCAATTTTGTCCTTCAAATAATCAAAACGTAAGCCCCCAAAGATGAGGATAAATCGTAGAAGCTGATCAAAAAACTTGAGTATCAGCTTTGCCGTTTTAGAGAAACGTTTCGAACACCTTTCAGTTAATTTATCATTATAGTTTCCTTCCTAGTAAAGCCAGGGATGGTGGGAGGACTGTTTGTCGTGACTTCTAAATATTTGTAAAACCTCGTATTATACTATTACTATTTATTTATTATACACTATAATTTTACTCTATCACCCTGTACTTAGCATGTTGATTCATAAAACCTCGGCCTGGTCTTTGACACATTGTCTGTAATTGTAAAAAACAGGAACAGAAGTTTACCCTCTTATGGAACGGTGTGCTCGTGGTGTTTAACAAGCGGCTTCCAGGAAAAAAAGACCCAGATCTGGTAAGACCAGATTTCCATGGTGAGATGCCATAAATACCTCCCCCGTGGCCAGCATCAAACCACGACAGTGGCTCTGGGCACAGGTGCCTGCGGAGCTGCTTGGCGGAAGCTGATGGGTTGGAACCCACACACTCCTGGGGCCCTGAGAGCGCAGCTCTGTGCGCCTTCCAACTCCTCTTGAGCTACTCCTTACGTTACTCTTACTTTTTACAGTTCCTTAGAGCCCGCAGCTCTTTCTTTTCTCGGGGTTTTCACCACAGGCTTCTTCCTCCGCCTGGAAAACCGCACCCTCCTTTCCGGTGAGATCTCCGGCTTCCCATGCACTCGCACTACCGGAGAACTGGGATCATGATACAAAATGTTTTGGGTTCTGTGTTAATGTAGTTCTTTAAACAAAAGTTTTCCAAACCACTGCCCTAGACAACACTAGGATGGGCACTGCCAGAGGATTCTCATTTTCTAGGTCTCCGATCACCAGTCCTGACCCCACCCCGGCCATTGTAGGCTAATTTCTTCCATCAGGTTACGGCCCAGTCCTTCCGTTCTGGGGGCCCGTGAACCTGCCTTCCAGTTGCATATCTGCTCTAATGCAGGAAATGGTGAGTCTATCATTTCCCCGGCAGAGGACTACTTTATTCTCATGTGCCGCGATACCTTCCCTCCGTACCAGCCACACAGATGATTAGTTCATTTCTGTTGTTGAATGTTCCTGTTGTAATGTGATTTCGAAGTCCTCGTTCAGACTTCTAATGTTTTAACATCCCTCGTAAAAAAGAAGAGTGTACCTCATATCTTACCTGTGTCATTTTTTTTAGTGTTTATTTATTTTTGAGAGACAGAGTGTGAGTGGGGGAGGGGCAGAGAGAGAGAGGGAGACACAGAAGCTGAAGCAGGTTCCAGGCTCTGCTGGATCCCACCAACTAGGAGATCATGACCTGGGTTGAAATTGGATGCCCAACCGACTGAGCCACGCAGGTGCCTCTTACCTATGTCGCTTAATACAATGGAAATGTGAGTCATTTTAGTCATCTTATAAACATTGTCTTTATTTTTTTTAAGAGAATATTTTTAATGTTTATTTTGAGACAGAGAACGTGTGCAGGCATGAATGGGGGAGGTAGGGGGAGAGAGAGAGAGAGAGAGAGAGAGAGAGAGAGAGAGAATCCCAAGCAGGCTTCGCGCTGTCAGCGTCCTGAGGCAAAATCAAGAATCCATTGCTTAACCAACTGAGCCACTCAGGCATCCCAACACTGTCTTTAAGTCATAGGATTTATTTATACCACTGTTATATATTTCCACTGACATCATTTTCAAGAAAGTACTATGAGATTCTCCATGGTCATATACTTATTAAGTCTTCTCTCTCTCCCTCCATTCCTTCTTCCCTCCTTTATCTTGCCTTTCTTTTACAATAAAACAAAACAAAACAAAACAAAAACAAAAACAAAAAAAAAACTTTCTGGGGTGCCTGAGTGGCTCAGTTGGTTAAGCGTCTGACTTGGGCTCAGGTCATGATCTCATGGTTTGTGGGTTGGAGCCCCCCATATCAGGTGGTCTTTGTGCTGACAGCTCAGAGCCTGGAGCCTGCTTCGGATTCTGTGTGTCTCTCTCTCTGCCCCTCTCCCGCCCACACTCTGTCTCTCTCTCTCTCAAAAATAAATAAACATAAAAAAAAAATTAAAAGAAGCTTTCTTCTTTTAATTTCCTTTAGTTAATATTGGTACCTGAATGAGAATGATCTGCTTTTGTATCTTCTTTGATCTGTTTTTGTATCTTCTTTGACCTGTTGTATCAGGTACTTATTGAATATGTATTTTCTATATCTAATCACACTTGATTCTCTGTTTAGTAACTATAGGAAAATGAAAACATTTACTGAGAATCTAAAATTCAATACCTATCCCCTAAACCTTAAAAGTTTGTAGCATTTGTAATTCCTTAAACACCATCTGTTAGTGCTTTTAGTAAGCAAGTTGTTAATTTATATAGCAGAAATGTCACTAACATTAAAAAATTGTGCTCTAAAATGTGTTTAGACATTCTAAACTACTGATGACTTGTCTCTCATTACTCTCCTCACTTATCTGCAGTACTGCACCCACAGTGATAAATCTTCTGCCTCTTTTACTTCCAGTTCCTTCCATTTATTTCTGATATGATCATCTTGATTTACTATTATTGGTATGATTGGATCGTCATTACTGATTACTTACTTGTACAGTTCCAGGATCATACTATCTGCTCTGTAAAATGTTACTTCCACTTTTATTTTCTTACTTCTAGTATTCTATAAATTGTAAAAAGCGCTTTTCCTCAAAATGCTTTTCCTTGGAGCTACTACAAAGTTATCATCCTAAGGACCTGGAACAAATAATAAAAACATGTATCTAATTCCGGTTACCTTTGGTGACTATGCTATGCCCATTAGAGAAAACTCTAGGAAGGTAAAGAACTTCCCGGCATAGTCACTGGTATCCTCAGAGCTTAGAACAACGCCTTACACATGCTGAATGGTTAATAAAGGATGGTTGAATCAATGAATCTGGGGACAGGGAGGGAGGACACCCACGTCTTTCCTTGTGTGGCACTGAATGCCCACAAATATGTTTGTATTTCTTTTTTTTCTAAGATTTTATTTTTAAGTAATCTTGACATCCAACGCGGGGCTTGGATTCACAACCCCAAGATCAAGAGCTGCGTGTTCTACTGACTGAGCCAGCCAGGTGCCCCAAATATATATGTATTTTAATTAATTGTAGACTTAACGGGTCCAGTTTCCATCCAGTTGGATCAAGGTGTATGCATTGATCAAAATAAATTATATGGCCAAAGACACCACATCTCCATGTGGGATCTTCAGTCACAAGTTCTTTATGTACCTGTTGTTTCAATAAAGGTGAAATAAAATTTAGCATGTGATTATTCTAGCAACTATTCATGCAGACAGGTGAATTGAGTATTAAAGAGAAAACACGGGGCACCTGGGTGGCTCAGTCGGTTGAACGTCCAACTTTGGCTCAGGTCATGATCTCACGGTTTATGAGTTCAAGCCCCACATCGGGCTCTGTGCTGACATCTTGGAGCCTGGAGCCTGTTTCAGATTCTGTGTCTCCCTCTCTCTCTATTCCTCTCCTGCTTGTGCTCTGTCTCCCTCTCTCAAAAATAAAAACATTAAAAAAAGTTTGTTTGTTTTTTTAAAGCATACTTATTTGTTTTGGTTTTATAGGATCAGGAGTAAGTGGTTTCAGCAGAACTGTACAGATGTTGATATGATTTTCTTTGACCTCACAAATAGTCTTGAATTTAATTTTTAAATACAAAGTTCTTTTTTAACCTATTCAATATGTAGACTCCTTAAATTCCTATTTTGAAGCTTAGGGTTCATTCCCTTCCTTGTCACATACACAGTGGCCCCTCTGTATTCCATGTCTGTTTTCTTTTATTTAGAGCAATATCTGAAATTCTTATTTCTTTTATTTGTTCATAGGCTGTCCCTCCTAAATAGAATATACATACCATGAAAGCAGACCATCTTATCTGACCCTGCCATACCCCAGCACATAAAAATTGCTCCTGGAAATTGTGTTGAAGGGTAGGAAGAAAGGAAGGAAAGAAGGAAAATGGCACTTGTTTTCTGATTTTTTTTTCATATTGAATTTTGGTTTAAAAAAATGCGTGAGTCCAAATACCATAGACTGAGTGGCCTACAAATATCAGAAATTTATTTCTCCATTCTGACTGCTACATAGTCCAAGATCAAGGCACAAAAAATTCAATGTCTGGTGAAGTTCTACCTCTTGGTTCCTGGGTAGCTGTGTCTTATTGCTGTGTCTTCACCTGCAGAAGGGGTTAGGAAGCTCTCTGGGGTCTGTTTTATAAAGGCACTAACCATATTCATGAGATCTTGACCCTCATGACCTAGTCACCTCCTCAAAGTGCCACCTCTAAATACCACCAGCCCATTGGGAATTAGGTTTGAGCATATGAATTCTGGGGGAAAACAAACAGCTGTAGCAGAAAAAAAATTTTTTTTAAGTTTATTTATTTTTGAAAGAGAGAGAGAAACAGAGAGAAAGAGAGAGAGAGAGCAAGTGGGGGGTCAGGGGCAGAGAGAGAGGGAGACCGAGAATCCCAAGCAGGCTCCGTGCTGTTAGCAGATGCAGGCTCGAACTCAATGAACTGTGAGATCATGACCTGAGCTGGAATTAAGAGTTGGATACTTAACCAACTGAGCCACCAAGAGGCTCCACAGAAAAAAGGTAGTAACGAATTAGTTAACCCCTCCTCCCATGTTACTCAGAAAAACAAGGTCATTTTTCATCTCCTTATCTTTACATCTTCTTTTCCCCCTGATCTCAAAAGAAGAGGTGTTTCTCCCTTCCGAGCTTAACACCATTATACTTGTACTTCTTTACTTTATCCTGAAGTCCATGGGTGGACATGTGAGGATCCTGGAAGACTGGAAAATAAGAAATGCAGAGGGCCACGGACAAAATGCCAACAAATACCGACATGTGAGGATAGGACAAAGGAAGGAAAAACATAGGAAGGAGAACCTATTCACTCTCATTTACCCCTTACAATCTGGTTTCTGCCTAAACCACCGAATTAAGACTCTTCTCCCAAAAAGTGCTTAGTACACCTCCTATTATTTAACTTCTAAGTTTTCATCTCTCACTACTTCCTGTCTCAACCTGCTGGCCCCTTGAATAGTCATTCCTCAATGTTCAATCATGAGTGCTGTGTTTTATTTTTCTCTATTCTTCTTTGAGGAAAAAAAGCATTACAGAGAAATAAATGTATCCTCCCTTGCCTTCCTCCCACCCACTTCCACATCTTTTACAAGGAGGAATTTCCCCAAACATTCCTGCCTCTTTCCACCTCCTAATTGGTACTTTTTTTTTTTTTAATGTGTATTTATTTTTAATAGAGAAAGTAAAAGCGGGGGAGGGACAGAGAGAGAGGGAGACACAGAATCTGAAGCAGACTCTGAGCTGTCTGCACAGAGCCTGATGTGGGTCTCGACCCCACGGCCCACCATGGGATCATGACCTGAGCCAGCATCAGGTGGCCCAACCGAATGAACCACCCAGGCACCCCTGGTACGTCTTATTTAAGGAGCTGTGCTTGTATTGTTTTCCTTTCCCTGTTCATTTTGCCCACAAAAGAACCAGCCCATTCTACTCCTGGGACAGTTCCCTGCCCGTCTTATTCTAAGTCACAGTCATCACCGTGTGGCTGAGGGATAAGTCAGACATGGTGGGAGAGAGGTAAGGGCTAACTTGGCCTTCACATTAAACTATGTCCTCCAATATAGATAGCATTTATCCATAAGAAAGATGGTATTTTAAATCTCAGCCTTTTCTTTCCCTAACCTATTTGTTCAGACCCTGCCTGGGCAGAAAGAAGCTATTTATTGAGCCCCACACATCTCCATAACATTAAAGATTTGTGTATTTATTTTATTTATTTTAAGTAAGCTCTATGCCCAACATGGGGCTTGAACTCTCAACCCCCTACATCAAGAATCACATGCTCTACCAACTGAGCCAGCCAGGAGGTCCAGAATTTTTTTTTCCTTTGAAAGAGATCTGTATACTCATATTGTGATATAGTGTAAAATGGCTTTTTCACCCTTTCTCCTCCTGAGATAACTATCTGGTCTCTGTTCAAACATACAGAACTTGTTTCTCCCAAAAGAGTCAGTGAAGAATACAAGGGGCTCCTAGATGGCTCGGTCAGTAGAATGTGTGACTCTTGATCTTGGGGTTGTGAGCTCAAGCCCCATGTTTGATATGGAGCCCACTTTAAAAAAATAATAAAATAATAAAATAGGCGCGCGTGGCTGGCTCAGTTGGTTAAGCCTCTGACTTCAGCTCAGGTCATGATCTGGCGGTTCCTGAGTTCAAGCTCCACTTTGGTCTCTGTGCTGACAGCTCAGAGCCTGGAACCTGCTTCAGATTCTGTGTTTCCCTCGGTCTCTGCCCCTCCCCCACTCATGCTCTGTCCCTCTCTAAAAAATAAACAGTAAAAAAAAAAAAAAGGTTTAATAATAATAATAAAATAAAAAATAAATAAAATAAAATAAATAAATAAATAGACCAAAAAGCCTTCATCACTTTGGGAAAAAGGTGTCGGTAAAATATATTTGTTAGTACAACTGTATTTTTTTTTTTAACATTCTAAATGATGACAAGTATTTTTCTGAGAAAATGGATGAAAGGAATGAGTCAACTATTGTCACGTGACTTTCAAATTCTCTCTGTAGCCCAAAGGATACTTGGAGCCTCCTCTGCTTTCAGTCCCATGTTACCAATTGTCTACAGAATATTCTTTCTTTATTTTTTTCATTGCCCTACACATTTTTAAATTCTTTGAAACTTTTTGAGTTTAAATAGAAGTTGTAAGAATAATGCAAATAATTCTCATGTATCCCTTGGCCAGATTCTCCAAATGTCAACATTTTATCACATTTGCTTTATCTCCCTCCCCCCTTTTTTGTTAGTGTTGTTCTGAACCTTTGAGAATACTTTGAAGATATGATTTCCTTTCACTGCCAAATGTTTCTTTCACATAAGCACAGGACAATGATCAAAATCAGGAAATTAACATTGATACAATACAATTATCTAATCTAAAGACCTTATTCAGATCTCACCAATTGTCCCAATCATGACCTTGATGGCAAGAAAATCTCTTGATTATTCACTGCATTCCATTGTCCTATCTTTTAAATCTCCTTTAATCTGGAATAGTTCCTCAGTCATTCTTGGTCTTTTACAACACTGATGTTTCTGAAGAGTACACAGCAGTTATTTTGTAGACTGTCCTTCAATTAAATGCTACTTTGATCTTCCCCATTTGCTTTAATGTGTCCTTGGACATTTTATGAACATTTTTAAAAGATGTTTATTTATTTATTTTGAGGAAGAGAGAGTATGTGAGCCGGGGAGGAACAGAGAGGGAAGGAGAGACAGAATCCCAAGCAAGCTCCGTGCTCAGCACAGAGCTGGATACAGGGCTCGATCTCACAAACAGTGAGATCATGACCTGAGCCGAAGTCGAGAGTCGGACACTTACCCAGGCACTCCTTATGAATATTTTCTGTGTTCATATTCCAGCAACACTTCTTACTAGATGATGATCACTTAACCTCTCTGAGTCTTAGGTCTTCATCTTTAAACTGGGATAATTATACGTGCCTAATGAGTTATAGAGACGATTAAAGGAAGTGATATATTTAAAGAGTTTACCTTCCAAACTCATCAAGTTGTATGTATTAAATATATACAACTTTTTGTACACCAATCATACTTTGATAAAGTGTTTGTTAGGTTTATTTTTATTTATTTTGAGAGAGAGAGAGAGAGAGCAAGTGGGGGAGGAGAAGAGAGAGAAGGAGACAGAACCCCAAGCAGGCTCTGCCCTCTCAGTGCAGTGCCGGATGCGGGGCTTGAACTCACGAACAATGAGATCACAACCTGAGCCAAAGTCAAGAGTTGGATGCTTAACCGACCGAGCCACCCAGGCACCCCTAAAGTGTTTGTTTTGGTTTTGTTTTTAAGAAATTTACCCAAGGCATGTTACAAAGTCATTTGCTTTTCATGTGATTTGATTTCGCAGCTCTTTATCATCTGGCCACCCTTACATAAATGTATTCTAATTTCCCCGTGTGTCTCTAAAAACGTTCTAGAAGGTCACTTGCTGGGATGAGCCCCTGGGTGTTGTATGTAAGTGATGAATCATGGGAATCTACTCCGGAAGCCAAGACTACAGTGTGTACACGGTATGTTAGCTAACTTAACAATAATTTTTTTAAAGGACAAATAAAATAAAATAAATAATAATAATAATAATGGGGTTCCAGAACTACTTAGAACTCACCTAAATAATTGTCATCCTCATCAGACTATTCACTACTATTGAACCTGTAGTCAGTTAAAAGCCCTACATTTTTTCTGCATAAACTTTTTACTCTTATTAGTAGTATTAGTCTCATTATTGATACCACTACCAATGCCAGGACTTATTGACCTGACCACCTGTATGTGTCAGGATCAGCACTGGGACGCTCCCTTAAATGGGCCCCTTTCTATTATGTAATTCTCCCAACTCATGAGGTAGCTATTACCTGCATTTTTGATGTAAGAAATCAGATTTAAATTGCTTACATCACAGGCCTTATAGAAGCGCTGGGATTTAGTCCCGAATGGATTTTTTCAGAACATAAGTATAGCCTTTTTTAAATTTCTGTATTAAGTATCATTTTTAATTTCTACTCATCGTCCTAGGCTTTTGGAACTTTTCTGATTCCTGGTTTTGCCATCAACGTGTATAAGCTTTTCTTCCCAACTTAGAGCTTATGTGTTTTCCCGCAAGTCATTGATTAAAATGTTGTTCAAGAGAGAACCCTGTGATAAATGCTAACATTTCCTTCTAGGTTGAAATAAGTCACTGTCTGGGTATAGTTTTTTCAAACAGCTATAAATAAATCTTGCTGGATTGTAGACTGCTTTACCTATAACCATCTTATGCACAAGAACAACTAAAGATATTTTTTTCTCATGCCTCTGGCTTCCCCCTGGCTATGAATCTAATAGCACCTCTGGGAAAGAAAAAATGCTTGTCTTAGTTTGGCCCAACTTGTTTATATTGAAATAATATTGGTCCCTAGTGACTCTTCCTTTTCTTCTTACAAATCTTCTTTTTAATAAACTATTCTAGAATTTTGCTGGAAGTGAATCCAAACAATAGCAGTTTCCAAAATTCTGGTCCCTGTCTAACAATGTCACTGAGTTGCTATGTGACCTGGAGAAGGTCACTCTTAAAGAATGAGAAAATTAAACCTACCATTTATTAAGCTCACTGTGCTAACTACATGTATTTGTTTTGGGCACGACGTATGCAGTAAATGTTACCTCTGTTTGACAGATGAGACTAGTAAGACTTGAAGAGATGTTCAAACTTACCTAAAGTCACTCAGGTTATAAATGGTGGAGCTGCGAGGTACCTTGTCTCAAAGTGCCAGATTGTTGCAAACTCCTTATGCTGTGATTTATTTTAGGACGTTCTGCTGCTACTAACTGTTCATTTGTACCAAATGGTATAGACTAAAAAGTAGATTTGCTTGAGCATGTAAGCACTCCCTACCCAACTAAATCAGCAGCACACCAGAAGGCAACAATTCCCCAAGTGTTTTTCAAAGGAACACTTGGTCCCTCCAACAGCCTTAGGATAAAGCAGTCCTTTCCAGTGTTGGGCATACGGCTCTTGCTACTGTGATTCTCCTGGAGATTCAAAGGGTTCCAATGAGCCCTTTAGAAAAGAACTCATCTAACTCTCTTGGACCACAGAGCTAGTTTCATGAAGCAAATATGGCTTAAACTGTTATAGGTGTTAGTGTGTGTGTGTGTGTGTGTGTGTTTAATTTTTACTCTTTGGAACTCCAAGGATGTCTATCCAAAGACACAATGAGGTTTTTTTTAAACAATTTTTTTTTAACGTTTATTTATTTTTGAGACAGGGAGAGACAGCATGAACGGGGGAGGGTCAGAGAGAGAGGGAGACACAGAATTTGAAACAGCCTCAGGCTCTGAGCTGTCAGCACAGAGCCCGATGCGGGGCTTGAACTCACGGACCGCGAGATCATGACCTGAGCCGAAGTCGGCCACTTAACCGACTGAGCCACCCAGGCACCCCCACAATGAGGTTTAAAAACATATATTCTTGGGGCGCCTGGGTGGCTCAGTCGGTTGAGCAACCGACTTCAGCTCAGGTCATGATCTCACGGTTTGTGAGTTCGAGCCCCGTGTCAGGCTCTGTGCTGACAGCTCAGAGCCTGGAGGCTACTTCTGATTCTGTGTCTCCCTCTCTCTCTGCCCCTCCCCCACTCATGCTCTGTCTGTTTGTCTGTCTCTCTCTCTCTCTGTGAAAAATAAATAAACATTAAAAAAATTTTTTTAAACATATATTCTTATTTATATGAACCTTCCTCATTCATGTAAAGTTACCCATAAAGTTACGGTTCCTTAGCATTGGCAGGCTGGGGCTGGGAATGGAAAGCAAGGTATACTCTACCAAGTCTGAGCCCTGTGGGAACATGGTGGGATCCTGGAAACAGCAGATTAGCCCACAGCTATCCCTGTTTACATAGTCAATGTGTGTTTGCTCTGTTTGAAGATACTTCAAAAATAACAATTGTAAAAGAGATTACTGCTTTGATCAGAGAATCTGAATCTCCTTTGTTTGACCATGAATAATTGGCCTTTGTAATGTTAATACTTCTTTTAAGGAATATCAGATCTGTAAATGCACCTTAATTACAGGCAAGCAGTTTTGGAGGGAATTTGTGACAGCATTTTACTGAAGGTCTTTTCTAGTTCTCCTTCAAATCTAATTATAGTAGAAAGATTATTTTAGGCCAAGCAGTAAAAAGCTATAATTATTAGTGTTTTGATTAATGTTCACATCGGTCAAAATAGTTATCTTACTGAAGAGGAAGATTTAAATCTGTAAAATGTCCTATTTTTCCTATAAAGCACAGAAAAAAAGGTAAAGCCTTAACTGAGATGTACTTGCTAACGTTGTTAACCATAATTTTGCCGGCAGCTCAGGAGTCTTGTTTTCTCCAGTCTTTACATTTAAAAGCACCCCATGGGAATCCACAACTTAAACAATGGTTAATTCCTAAACTGTGCTGTTTTCATTTGAAACCAACTAAATAATCCCATCACAGTATACGAGTACAGCGTGGAGAAAAGGAAAGAATTTTTGTTAAGTTGTTCTATTTTAACTTTATGGCATTAGGCTTAGTTTTGCATTGTCGTTGCAAGAAAATATATGTTGATATAGAATGTTAGATGTTGCTGAAGGTGTGAGGAAATGGGATTACTACAGTGCAGATGGGGCGATTTAGCTAGATATGAGGAAGAGTTTCTCAACAACAGAGCGAAATCTTCTTACGCGTAGGTGGTTTGAAAGTTGCATATTTTATGAAATGGTGTGAGGCAAAAGCCTGTGTGCCAAGCAGGGCCTGGTCTAAGAGAACCTTTCCATTGATTGGTTTGTTATCTTATGTCGTATTGAATCCCAAAATGGGCTTTTCTCCTCACCTGACTAGAAGGCTCACAACAATTAAGCACTTATCCCTGGTACTAGCTGCTACCTTTCAACACAGAGGATTTGTCTCAGTATCGTGTTAACATTTAAACTTATCACTTAAAAACTGTGGATAGAGCCAAGCACACCTGTATACCAGCGGAAATATCTCTGAAGTTTAAGCCACACTGAATTAGCACATTCCAAGTCAAGCGCATGTATGCGTGTGTGTGTGTGTGTTTGTGTGTGTGTTTCCTAATTATGGCAGCAATTAGCTTTGCAGCATTTCATTCATTCCACGCAGCAGGGATGGAGAACAATAATCTTGTTTACCCGAAGCCGGAGACAGTATACCTGGCTTTGTTCCCTCCACAGCCTAATCTAAATGCTTTGCTAGATGCCATCCCACACAATAGAGTGTGACTGCCCCCCCCCCCCCCCGCAAAGAACCTCCCTCTCCTGGTTAGTTCAGTTGTCACTGAAAACCTCTACAAGGTCAAGGAAAAACAGGTAACAGGCCATCTCAAACTTCATAAGGTGGCACATTTTATTTACATTTATTTCAGAGGTAGAGCCCACAGATACAGGAACCCTTTTTAAAAATCGTTTAATCTGTTAAAATTATCAGAGGGAAAATAATGGAACTCCTTCAAATTGTTGCTGACAATTAATGGAATAGAAAGGTGGCTCTTGTAAATGGCTCTCTCGCAGTAATGGGGAAGAGCAAATTATTAAATGGCCAAGTTATTTACGTTTGAAAATAAACTGCATCTCACACTGGGAAATCAGGTTACAGGCAATTCTGCGTTGCAACATGAACAGGTCATTAGTTTTAATTTTCCACAACAAAGATTTTAGGGTAATTTGCTTTTATTAGAATGGAGTCATTTCTCTCCTACGTACATTATCATTCAACACCTCCATTGTCACCATTAGAGATCCCCCCCCAACACCCTGCAAATGTGTAAGAAGAATATCCTTGATTTTTTCTAAGTGTCTAAATAACATGGCAAAAGTTTTACTGCATTCAGCAAGGACTGAAACAGTAGGTGAGCGCAGCATAAATGTATCATCAGCATTGTACAATGCCAAACGTAATAACGCTAGGAAGGTATACCACCAGCACTCGACATGTTTTAGTGGTTTAGTGTACTTAGCGCACGGTGTATTTTTCTACTGTAAAATGTAGGCTACTACAGAGGATGAACAATAATCAGTTATACATTAACCGCAAAAGGTCATTACGTGTGGCAAATGCAAGGTCTATTGATCAAGTAATATTTGTCAGTAGAAATGAGCCTCATTACGGAATGAAGTTCATGAAGGAAACCATTGTCTAGTGGGACAGCATGATATGTGCAAATCATCCCTTTGCTTGGTTTGAACATCATCAAGTGTTTGTCTTCATTTTTACAATATAATTTACTAACTTTTCAGCTAATCAATCCCTGAAGCTGCATTCTTCTCTTAAGTTACTGTGCTGCACAAATAATGATTAATCGCCTACTGTTAACTTTAAGACAAAAATTAAAAGAAAACGAATGGCATATGCACTTGTGTTACAAAACTGTCTATAAACTAGTTTCCCAGCATGAGCTGTGGTTTGCTCTCAAACTTAAATAACTTGTCCATGTAACCTTATCTTCCGGGTACTTCCTGCAAACTTCATATATTATGCAATCAAGCCCATAAATATAGGTACAAGTTAACTCGAATCGCTGAAACAGAGTTAACCACACACATGTAATTAAAGCTTTATCACCACTTCTATCATAAACCTCTCCCTTTTCTTTAAGAGATTTACCAAGCTATCATAAAAATGTATTATGGCTCTTTCTTTGCAAAACATGAACTTCTAAGAAGTGGCTTACCTCCTTGATTAAACGAACCGGACTGCGGCTTAGAATCCCATACTAGTGCGACATTTGTGTTGCTACATGTTAGGATAACCCGTGTATATCGAATGTTCACAGGGTTGACATGGCACTGGTACTAATTATTCCCTACTTATTTTTCATGAAGCCCCCAAAAAGGAGCCAAATAACTCCAATGATGACATATTACCAGGGGCATACAATTAAGCACATTTCACCAGTTCACTAACTAAAGCAAGAGAAGTATAACAGATTGCTTGGTGGGGGAAAAAGTGACTGTATGGAAAGAAATATCTGTATTGGGAGAGAGAGAGATTGTCTAGGGATAGTATAAACCTAAAATAATTAAACAGGAAAATTGGAAGGATTGGATCCCCTAAACTGACTTAGCAAAAGTCTCAAGCAAGCATGATACTGATGACTCTGCTGATTTATTTTCGGGAACTCTTTCCAACTAGCATTATATCTTGTAGTATATATGCAGTATATTGAGAAACTACACTTAGTTTCATATATATATATATATATATATATATATATATATGTCTTTTACCATTATGGTCACATTGATTCATGACACTCTCCATTTTGTTAGACATTCTCCTACACTGTATCACATAAATTCTTTTTTTTAATATAATTTATTGTCAAGTTGGCTAACATATAGTGTATACAGTGTGCTTTTGGTTCGGGGGGTAGATTCCCGTGATTCATCACTTACATATAACACCCAGTGCTCATCCCAACAATGAGCCCTCTTCAGTGCCCATCACCCATTTTCCCCTCTCCCTCCCCCCATCAACCCTCAGTTTGTTCTCTATATTTACATTTTTTAAAATGTTTTTATTTATTTTTGAGACAGAGAGAGACAGAACATGAGCAGGGGAGGGGCAGAGAGAGAGGGAGACACAGAATCTGAAGCAGGCTCCAAACTCTGAGCTGTCAGCACAGAGCCTGACGCAGGGCTTGAACTCACAGAGTGTGAGATCTTGACCTGAGCTGAAGTCGGACGCCCAACCAACTGAGCCACCCAGGCACCCCTGTTCTCTGTATTTAAAAGTCTCTTATGGTTTGCCTTCCTCCCTCTCTGTAACTATTTATTTTCCCCTTCCCTTCCCCTATGGTCTTCTGTTAAGCTTTTCAAGTTCCACATAAGAGTGAAAACATCTGATATCTGTCTTTCTCTGCCTGATTTATTTCACTCAGCAAATACCCTCCAGTTCCATCCACGTTGCTGTAAATGGCAGGATTTCATTCTTTCTCATTGTCAAGCAGTATTCCGTTGTATATGTAAATTCCATTGTGTATACACACACACACACACACACACACACACACACACACACATATGTGTATTCCATTGTATATCTTCTTTACCCATTCATCAGTTGATGGACATTTAGGCTCTTTCCATGATTTGGCTATTAGACTATATTACATAAATTCTTTATACAACGAGTAAAAATTGGATTTGATCAGTCCATGTGCTCACTGCTCTCACCAGTCTATCCAGTGTGTGATTTAGATCCTAAACACTATGCAGTTCTTGTGTGGGATTCCCTCCGCCTTCCTGCTAGCCACTGTTTTACAGAACCTCGTCTTTTCTTTAAGGGTCAGTCCAAGAATCAACTTCCACAGTGATCTTTCTCTTCCTTATTTACTATTCATTTGTACATGGTGAAGTTATTTTGTATTTATGTGTGTATTTATTATAATTTCAACCAGGTAGGAAGCTATTCTACTTAAGGACCTCGTTTTCCCCATAGCTTCCATGTTTTACACATAGTAGGAATCTAGTAAATATTCGTTGGTTGCTTTAAAAAAATTTTGGGGGGGTGCCTGGGTAGCTCAATTGGTTAAGCATCCAACTTTGGCTCAGGTCATGATCTTGCAGTTCACAAGTTTGAGTCCTGTGTTGGGCTTTGTGCTGACAGCTCAGAGCCTGGAGCCTGTTTTGGATGCTGTGTGTGTGTGTGTGTGTGTGTGTGTCTCTTTCTCTGCCCCTCCCCACCTCGTGTTCTGTCTCTCTCCCTCTCTCTCTCTCAAACGTAAATAAACATTAAAAAACTTTTTAAAAACTTTATAAGGAAATATTTAATCTGCTCTCTACTCCCTTACATACATACTACGGCCCCATGCATTTCTTCATTTTCTTTGTGTGATTGGTCTTTTGTTACAATTTGTCATTAGGTCACACCTTCTCCTAATGTCTAGGTTTCAAATCCTCAGCAATAAAATTGTGAACAATGTTAAGGAACTGATTTCCTCAAAATTCTCTAGTAGCACAAAGAAGAATCTAGTCGTTTTCAAGTTTGAAAGACACATCTCTAAAGTCCAACTAATTGCCTGGTATAAGTCTTTATTTCATGTTACCTGAGCTCTGTCTTCTCAAACACAATCATGGTGCTTGTTGGGATGTAACACGGGCCAAGTGAAGAGGAACTCTGGCAGTTTTTGGCTACAGCAGTTTTTGGTTTATTTGTTTGTTTTTCAAAATGAAAAGGCAAAACCTAAACGACATTAAAATAAGATTGGTATTTCATTGCTTCAACCATCTTTTTTTTTCATGGTTATTTATTTATTTTGAGAGAGAGAGAGTCAAAGCAAAAGCAGAAGAGGGGCAGACAGTGAGGGAGAGAGAGAATCCTAAGCAGGCTCCACACTGTCAGCACAGAGCCCGACATGGGACTTGAACTCACCAACCATGAGATCATGACCTGAGTGGAAATCAAGAGACAGTTGCTTAACTAACTGAGCTACCCAGGTTCCCCTGCTTCAACCACTATTAATTCATGGTCAATCTTGTTTCATGCATACCTTCACTCAATGCTTACCGTGTGTGTGTGTGTGTGTGTGTGTGTGTGTGTGTGTTTGCATACACGTGTATGTGCTCTTCATTCAGACATGTATTTTCTTTTAGTGCTCTACTCGGCAGAGACCAGGCTGGGGAAACACAGATGAACACAACATGGAATATAATGAAAATAAATTTGATAAGTGCAATGGTGGTGATGGTACCCAGGACATCAAGACCACCGTGACAGAGAAATGATAGGTTCATAAAGGCTGGGGGAAGGGATGTGTTTTAGCTATGATGGAATTTCTTTGTGGGTTTGTGATGGATTCTCCTGGAATTAACTGTAAGTCGGCTACAAATAAATGTCTGTGAAAACCAGTCCCAGAAAATAGGATCTCATCTTTTGAAGTAAATCAAATAGTTCCCAAACTTTTATTCTTATTTCAAAAGGATTTTAAACTTACATAAAACGTTGTAAGAATAAACAAAGAATTGCCATGTACCTTTTACTTCAGATTCACCAATCCCACCATTTTGCCACATCTGCTTTATGTTTCTCTCTCTCTTCCCCCACCCCGCACACATTTTTATGGGGGGGGGGCATTGATTAATTCCTCTGTTAGTTGCAAACATCATGGCTCCCCTTTTTTTTAAACTTTTTTTTTTTTATTTTTGAGAGACAGAGAGACAGAGCATGAGCAGGAGAGGGGCAGAAAGAGAGGGAGACACAGAATCTGAAGCAGGCTCCAGGCTCTGAGCTGTCAGCACTGAGCCTGATGTGGAGCTTGAACTCACAAACTGCGAGATCATGACCTGAGCTAAAGGCAGACGCTTAACCAACTGAGCCACCCATGTGCCCCGCAAACATCATGGCCCTTTATCTGTAAATATTTAGAATGCATGTTCTAAGAACAAGAAAATTCTCAGGGTATCTGGGTGGCTCAGTTGGTTGAGGGTCCGACTTTGGTCAGGTCAAGATCTTGTAGTTCATGAGTTCGGCCCCATACCAGGCTCATTGCTCTCAGCTCGGTGTCTGCTTCACATCCTCTGTCCCCCCTTCCCTCTCAAAAATGAATGGACATAAAAAAAAGAAGAAGAAGAAGAAGGATATTCTCTACTTTTAAAAGATTTTATTTTTAAGTAATCTCTACACCCAGCATGGGGCTCAAACTTACAAACCTGAGATGAAGAGTTGCATGCTCTACTGACTGAGCCAGTCAGGCACCCTAAGGATATTCTCTTCTATAGAGTTACATTATAAAGTTGAAAAATGTACCATTGTCCATATTCACATTTTGCTCATTCCCCAATAATGTTCATTACAAACAATGCTGCAATAAAGATTCTAGTAAGTCTTTGTGCACATTTAAGTGATTTTAAGGAATGAATTCCTAAAAGTAGAATTTCAAAGTGTAGGACAATTTGATTTATAGCCCACATTGAAATTTCGCTAATTTACACTCCATATTCAAATTTTGGTAGTTACCCCAACAATGTTTATTATGACAATCTCCCCCACCACACCGAGATCAATCAGGATTATCTATTCCTTAAAAAATAAACTGTGGCTGAGCCTTTCTTAGTTTTTCACGATATTTACATTTCTGAAGAGTACAGACGTGTGGGCTTGTAGAAAGTTCCTGAGTTTGAGTTTGTCTGATCTTTCCTCATGGCTGGAGTCACGGTATGAATTTTGGGTAGGCATACAAGGTAAGCAATGTTGCATCCTTCTCAGTTCATCACATCAGGAAGGACATGAAGTCAGTTTGTCCCATTAATGATGATGTAATTGTTTTAGGTAAACTCTACCCCCAAAGTGGGGCTTGAACTCATGACTGTAATGTCTAGAGTCACATGTTCGACAGACTGAGCCAGCCAAATGCTCCTAATGATGCTAATTTTGTTAATTTGCTTAAGGTAATGTCTGCCAAGTTTTGCCATTGGTCAGTTACCGTTTTTCCCATGGTAACTAATACTTCATCTATGCGGAATACTTTACAACTATGTAAATATCTTATTGCTCATCAGAATTTTATCCAATTGTTTTAGCCTTCATTAATTCTTGAATGAATCAATTAGTATGATGTTGATGGTAAATGGTGATGTTTCTCTTTTTTCTTCATTTTAGAAGGCATTCTATCAAAATTTTATTCTTAATTTTACCTTTTATATCTATAATGAATAAAATTGAGTTCACCATACATCAGTTGCTTATTTTGTATGGGATATTGTGCTATGAGACACAACAAGGAACTCAAAGACAAGACCAATGGGTCCTGCAGGAGCGTATGATTTGTTGGTGGAGGTGGATGCAAGGCAGATGGTAAGAAAAGCTTTACTAGGAAGCTAATGGGAAGGGGAAGAAACCAAAAAAGGGTTATGTTATTTTATTTTATTTTACTTTTATTTTTAAGTAATCTTTACACTCAGTGTAGAATTCAAACTCACAACTCCGAGATCAAGAGTTGCATGCTCTACTTACTAAGCCAGCCAGGTGCCCCAAAAGAGGGTAATTCTTTTTTTCTTTTTTTTTTATGTTTATTTATTTTTGAGAGAGAGAGAGAGAGTGGAGGAGGGGCAGAGAGAGACAAGGAGACAGGATTCAAAGCGGGCTCTGTGCTGATAGCAGAGAGCCCAATGCAGGACTCGAACTCTTGAACCATGGGATCATGACCTGAGCTCAAGTCTGAAGTCTGAAGTCGGAGTCTTAACCAACTGAGCCACCCAGGTTCCCTGAAGGTAATTCTTATTGGAGCATATGGAGTGATGTTGGGAGAGAGGTGAGATTTTAGTTGGGCTTATGATATATGGTTTTTTGGTCAAAGGAAGACATTACAGTTGGAAGGAGCCGCCAGGATATTTGGGAAATGACAATTCCTATGGTGAGAGCCTAAGGTTCCTGGGAGAAGAGGCAAGGAGGCATAGTAGGATTTCAGGTTGGAAAGACAAGCTGAAGTCCAGCACAACGTCCCACTCTGAAGAGTTTTGACTCTATTTCATTGACTGCGGGAAGAAATGAAACATTACTTTTCAGATGACACTGAGAGCAAGGGACTGTGTCTTATTCATCTTTATAGTTCCAAGGCCTATACTAGTGCTCAGCACGTGGAGTGTATTTGATAAATGTAGGCACCAAAGTGCAGGATGATTTGGAATAAGGACTGGTGTGTGTGTGTGTGTGTGTGCACGTATGTGTTTTATATGTGGATTGAGATCATGATCAGGAGGTGGGGAGATGAAGGGGACCTTAATTCAGAAATCAGATATCTATTGAATAGTTTATAGAAAATGTTTTTTTTAATATATGAAATTTATTGTCAAATTGGTTTCCATACAACACCCAGTGCTCATCCCAAAAGGTGCCCTCCTCAATACCCATCACCCACCCTCCCCTCCCTCCCACCCCCTCATCAACCCTCAGTAGAAAATGTTTTAAATATCAAGTTCCTAGAAGACCACCAACCTTGCCCTACCCTCCAACATTAATTTTGAATTCCCAGTAAGCAAGTTTGGGAATTATCTTTGAACAACTTTGGGTACCAGGAAGGGGAACAAGGGGAAAGGTAGTATAAACATCTCACTAGAAACTATTTCATTCTATATCTTCTCTATGAATATTTTAGAATAAAAAAAAAACAAACAACACAAAAAGCTCTTAATTTTTTTAAATTTTATTTTATTTTTTATTAACTTGTTTTATTTTTTATTTTTTTAAATTTACATCCAAATTAGTTAGCATATAGTGCGACAATGATTTCAGGAGTATATGCCTTAGTGCCCCTTACCCATTTAGCCCATTCCCCCTTCCACAGCCCCTTCCATAACCCTCAGTTTGTTCTCCATATTTAAAAAAATTTTTTTTAATGTTTTTATTTATTTTTGAGACAGAGACAGAGCATGAGCAGGGGAGGGGCAGAGAGAGAGGGAGACACAGAATCTGAAGCAGGCTCCAGGCTCCGAGCTGTCAGCACAGAGCCTGATGCAGGACTCCAACTCACAGACTGTGAGATCATGACCTGAGCTGAAGTTGGACGCTCAACGACTGAGCCACCCAGGCGCCCCTGTTCTCCATATTTATGAGTCTCTTCTGTTGTGTCCCCCTCCCTGTTTCTTTATTATTTTTGTTTCCCTTACCTTATGTTCATCTGTTTTGTCTCTTAAAGTCCTCTTATGAGTGAAGTCATATGATTTCTGTCTCTGACTAATTTCACTTAGCATAATACCCTCCAGTTCCATCCACGTAGTTGCAAATGGCAAGATTTCATTCTTTCTGATTGCCAAGTAATACTGCATTGTATATATATACCACATCTTCTTTATCCATTCATCCATCGATGGACATTTGGGCTCTTTCCATACTTTGACTATTGTTGATAGTGCTGCTATAAACATGGGGGTGCATGTGTCCTTTTGAAACAGCACACCTGTATCCCGGAGATAAATGCCTACTAGTGCAATTGCTGGGTTGTAGGGTAGTTCTATTTTTAGTTTTTTGAGGAATCTCCATACTGTTTTCCAGAGTGGCTACACCAGCTTGCATTCCCACAAAAAGCTCTTTAAAGATGCATATAAACTGGGACACCTGGGTGGCTCACTCTGTTAAATGTCCGACTTCAGCTCAAGTCACGATCTTGAGGTTCTTGGGTTCAAGCCCTGAGTCGGACTCTGTACTGACAGCTCAGAGTCTGGAGCCTGCTTCAGATTCCGTGTCTCCCTCTCTCTCTGCCCCTCCCCCACTCACTCTGTCTCTCTCTCAAAAATAAACATTAAAAAAAATTTTTTTAAAGTTGCATATAAACTAGCTTTAAGAGTCTATGCATTTTGTCAAAACGCTGTAAACAATCTAATCCATGTAATAGAAGAAAACAAACCAAGAAAATAAAATGAGATACACAAAATAACTTTGAGTAAAAATCATTGCGGAAGTCTTGCTGATCACTTAAGAAATAAATCATATTTATATCTACGTTTCAAACCCTCAGGTTGTCACTTTCCAACTTCAGACTTTGTAATGTCGCCTCAGCTTGTTTATTCTGCAGTGAATCTTGAAAATCTAGTAGCTTGGTTAATAAAGTTTACATATTTTCACAGCACAGTGTGGTGGCAAGTTGTGGCTTTACTTGTTGCTTTCAAATGGAAAATCGTTTCTTTTAAGGCTTTTTTTTTTTTTAGTTTTTAAGTAATCTCTACAGCCAAAAGGGGGCTTGAACTTACAACCCTGAGATCAAGAGTCGCATACTGCACCCACTGAGCCAGCCGGGTGCCCCTCAGATGGAAAACCATTTGATCACTACCTACAGTCCGAATGAACACTTAATTGTGTAAAGGTGATATTTATTTATGTTTTTATTAAAAACATTTATTCTGATTCTTAACGGAATACATGGGTATTGTGGAAAATTTAGAAAATATTGAAAAAGAATGAAAAACTACCATTTAACCATCCAGTGGTAGCCACCAAAACACAAACATTTTGTGCTTCTTTTCGTCTTTATGTGTGTGTGTTTATAAAAGCTTTTCATTTTTTTACGTGATATATTGTGGATTTTTTCTCATGTGACTAAATATTTTTTATGTTTATTTATTATTATTATTGTTTTTAAATTTTTTAATGTTTATTTATTTTTGACAGAAAGAGAGAGAGAGAGAGAGAGAGCATGAGAGGCAGAGGGGCAGAGAGAGAAGGAGACACAGAATCCGAAGGAGGCTCCAGGCTCTGAGCTGTCAGCACAGAACCCGACGTGGGGCTCGAACTCACGGACAGTGAGATCGTGACCTGAGCCAAAGTCAGAGGCTTAACTGACTGAGCCACCCAGGTGCCCCTATTATTTTTTAAAGCATTTATTTTTGGGGCGCCTGGGTGGCTCAGTCGGTTGAGCGTCTGACTTCGGCTCAGGTCACGATCTCACTGTCCGTGAGTTCGAGCTCCACGTCCGGCTCTGTGCTGACTGCTCAGAGCCTGGAGCCTGCTTCAGATTCTGTGTCTCCCTCTCTCTCTGCCCCTCCCCTGCTCATGCTCTGTCTCTCTCTGTCTCAAAAGTAAATAAAAACATTAAAAAAAGTTTAAAAAAAAAAGAATTTATTTTTAAGTAATCTCTACACTCATGTGGGGCTCAAACTTAGCCCTGAGATCAAGGTCACATGCTCTTCCTACTGAGCCTGCCAAGCACCCCAAAAGAACCAACTTGTGGTGGGGGTGATTTTCTCTACTATAAATATTTTTTAATAATGTGATTTCTGACAGCAGAACAACAGTCACTGCATGGGTATATTATTGAATTATTTTCCTGGTGTTGGTCACTTGGGATATTTCCAATTTTATTTGTTTTTATATATGTAATATGTAATATATATTTCCTAGAGGGGGAATTATCTGTCATTTTAAAGATTATTTCCATTTTAAAAAACATTCTTATTTACTTATTTATTTAAGTAAGCTCTATGTCCAGTGTAGGGCTTGAACTCAAGACCCCGAGATCAAGGCTCACACACTCTACCTATTGAACCAGCCAGAAGCCCCAAGGTTGCTCCGTTTTTAGCCATCTTCATGCTCATTGTCAAATTATCCTCCTCAAAAGTTATATGAGTTTACTTGACCATCACCAGTGGATAGAAGTCCTGAAGAGCCAGTATGGGTCTTAGCACTGCACATTTTGTTGACAAATTAACCTCCAAATGGGTACTGTGCAGTTCATTTGAGCATTCACTGTGCACGGCCCCACAGTAGGGCCATGACTGCTTTTGTCAGCACATGTGTAGCAATTGGCTCAAAACATCACTCATTGTGATGCTGGCGATGTGGCCTCCTTAGTGTTCCAAAAGATTGTTTGGTATGACGGCCTCAGTTCAGGGTTTTTCTCTAACCTTTCCTATCATGTTTGAAGTCAGAATTCAAACACTGTACAGTTTGAGCTACAGTATGCCTGGCTTATAACTTGGTTCAAGGCATTTATATTTATGTCATTTTTGTCTGCTTATTATACTAACAAGGTGGAAAAAGCTATCCCAGTCCCTCCCACAAGGTAAAATTCTGGTTTGTTTGTGTGTGTGTGTGTGTGTGTGTGTGTGTGTGTGTGTGTCTATTACTAGAGTTTTAAAAATAGGTTAGATAAATAACAGTACATTTAGGATTAAGTACACACAGAGTTTTATGAGATAGTTCATAAAGAATATATTTAAATCCAAACTTAATATAAACTTTTATTTCTTGAGAAGTGTGGTGGGAGATAGCGCAAAAGTAGACTATTAACTTTTTTCTTAAGATAACCTGTTAATTTAGACACAAAAAACGTATATTAATCCTATTTAAATTACATATTTTTTCAACAAAAGGGATGAAAAGGCCATCTTTTCTTGTGTCTGTTAACCTTTGAGTCAAAATGGTTGGAATTCTGACTCCTCTCAGTTGAAGCTGCCATCTACCGTGTCCTTTTCTCAATGACTTTTTATTTAATTTGAAGGGCGGCTTAAAACAGTTCCATTAATGAAAACATTAAAAGATTAAAAACGTGAAATGTTTCAGAGGACAATAATTTTGTTTTTTTATGTGTCTATTGATACAAATTCGAACACTTGGTAGGCTATCAATATCAAGAAAGTCATTTTAAATCGAATGATCTTACCCCAGAGAAGATTATACTCCCTTAGAAAAAAGGATTTTTTACTCATTCTCGTGCTTTTCCTGTAGTTCAATATCACTTGGTAATTTGATTCTGAATTTATGGAAATGGAATATTCCATGAATATTTTCCAAAGTGAATAAAATGTCTAAAATTGTCCTCATTTCGAGCTCTCCCTGACATTTTGGCTGAACAACTGAACACAGATACTTTTTTTGCCGTGTCTTCTTATGAACGTTGCCCGAGTGATAGCTTCATATTTCTCTCATCTCATCATTCAGAAGCTATTTATCCATGTTTTTCCACTGCCTCCTTTAAGTCTCCTCCCTGCCCCCCCATCACTGAATGCCTGTTCAGCCCCCACACATTCAGGCGTATTTATTCCCGTAAAGATAGTGACACTTATGGTTTATTCTAAGACTAAATCTGTGTTGCCCAGTGACTAAGGACTTAAGCATGCACACTGCTTCTACGCTTACCCTCCTACCTAACTTGACGACTCAACTTTATTTTTTTCCCTCAGAATTTTCTGTTTTGGCACAGTTCAGTTAACATACCACTGCCAGGCCACTAATTGATTTCTGAAACCTGACATTTGTTTTTTGTTTTCTCCTATCTTCCCTAATGGTACAGCACTACTAAGCAGGAAGGAATGCAAAGAACTAGAAAGTTCAAAGTAATTGAGGATCTGTCCATTCACCCTGTCTGGCGTCATGCCAATGTAGAACCTGGAACATTTGAAAAATATTTATCAAGTTTTAACCCTTTTTACTAAGGTTGATGAACCAGGTTTTCAGCGGTAGCATTTGTGTTAACAGCAAGGCAGCTTGGTTGAACATATTCCTTATAGGTTCAGAATCGCATGGCAAATGTCTCAGAAAAGGATTACTTTCTGATTTCTGTGCTATTGTACAGGGCTAAGCTAGTCATTTTCTGTGAGACTGCCGAGCCAGGCATTTGAGAGAAACCATTACTTAAAAGTGGCAGCCCTATGTTATGAATCCTTATGTCAGAAATGAAATTTAAATAAATGCTACTAGAGTTGAACAAAAAAAGATTGTATTCCACTTTTCTACCAAAAGTTGTGAACACAACAGTAGCTATCTGTATCTGTATTCATTACGAAAAGTGGAAATGTGAAAAAAATTAACAGGACTTCACAAATATTTTATTAAAAGCTTACCAAATGGCTGGGTTTTGTTTTGTTTTGCTATTGAGAAAGCATTTGCAAATGAAAGCATGTTAAAAAATGGTGTGAGATATACCAATATTTCCAGTAAAGTAACTGGATTTTATGGCAGTGAAAACGTAGGTTGAGATAACAGGCCACTGATGCTCTGATAAAAAAGACAAAAGAAAATGTTTAGAGAGGCTTAGAGGCAAATTAAAATATAAATAGGTACCAAATCGTATTGAACCTAAGTTAAAAAGAGTATGAAAGTTCTCTTAAGGCTTTATCACACTCAGTTTTGATCATGTTATCAGCATTATAACTAAACACCTTTCAATTTTCAATTTTTAAAAAAAAGTAATATTAAATCCCGTACCAATTCTGTAATGTTTCTAAGTTATTTAATTACATATCTGGGCTCAATATTAGAGAAAATCAGGACAGCTTTGAAAAGGTGAAGGTGTATACTATGGGACTGTTTGCTTAGAAAAAACTTGCAAAAACACTTAGTAAATACTACTTTGGTGACACGAAAGTAGTCATCAACCATTCTCTGGAAGAAGTGATCACAGCCATAAAAATGAATCATTTATTAGCAAGAAGGAAATGAAAAGGAGAAAAAATATTTTACAGCGTGATTTTGCTTTCTAATAATAAATTCCTCTAATATTTCATGTGTATATTATGTTTTTAATCTACACATTGAAATGAGATCCACACTTTTAGTAGGTACACTCTGAACATTTTTCTAAAAACTCATTTTTGTTTGTTTGTTTGTTTTAAACTGTTATCCCGTGAAGTGTGAGTAGGCTATTGTATATGTAAAATTATCTCATGGCATAGTGTGCTGTCAACATATATACATATGTAGTGAAATACCAGGCATTTTTATTGCAGTTTATTGTTCCGGCTTCTCAATAAGTCAGATAAAATCACATACAAGACATTAAGGATTAGGAAAGTGTTTTCCTTAGGTGATTGTTGGCAAAACTTCACCTTCCCATTAGAATATAGTTAATGGATGGTAATATATTTGACTATTACTTTCCTACAAAATTGGATTCCCAGTTTTCAGAGCTGCTGCGTGTCTAATGTTTGTGGCTTCTTTGGTTATCTCTTCGTAGGAAAAGGTGCCATAGTGCTAGGTAAATGTGCTACGTTTTTGTTTGGTAAATATTAAACTGCATTTTTTTGAACATAAAGTGCTAGCAACAACAAGTCAAAGATGTAATCACTATTTAAATACATTTGATCTAGTCAGTCGTTAGTGCTTAAATTAGATTCCATGCTTCTGCTGGAATATTTACAAAAGCGTAAATATTAAAAACTTCAAAATCCCTATGGCCCATCCCCCTCCTCTCCATACACAGATACGAGGTAAAATGTGTATAAACTTCTAACCGTTTAAATACTATAGGGAAAAACAAGCTTTTATGCAAAGGCTTAAAAAAAAAACACTTGCCATTACACCTTTTATTTAGGACATTCCGGATTTACTTTGCTAAATGGACATATTCACTACTAAAGATACACAGAGACAAGGGTTGTTTTTAAATTTATCACACCGCCCCTAGTTTTCCGCTAAAGAAAAGTACATTTTGTATATTTAAAAATACACACTCATGAAATAAGTCTCTAAAACCCTTGGCGCCCCCACCTATCTGCCTTCTGGGTTTCAGCCTTTGAGTTTCAGGTCCTTGCACAACACCTAAGACGTGCAAAACTCTTTTTCTCCCTAATCCTGGCAGAGAACAGTCCGAGGAGATCTCCCTCCACGTCTCCACCCTAATTCCCTCTCTTCCTAGATTCCACTCGCTTCTCTCCTTTCCTCCGCCCCCGGCTCAGTCAGCCCAATCTGTCAGAGAAGTTGTGTACAAACTGCGCGGCCGCCCTGCGCGCGAAAGCTCGTGGCCCGAGGGGGCGGGTCAACCCGGCAAAGGCGGGGCCCTGGGCGAGCTTCCCTTTTCTCATAGGCTAGCCGCTCCGGCCCGGCCGGCCTCGAGGCTTCGGGATTCGCCGCAACGCTGCCAATCAGGCTGGCTGGGCCCGCCCCCCCGGAGTTGGGTAAAATAGAGGCGGGCGTCAAGTGTCAGTAGTCGCGGGGCAGGTACGCGCGCTCGCAGCTCGCTCGCGGAGACCGGCGGTGGCGGGAGTGGGCTCCGGCGAGTGAGAAAGCGCGGCGGGGCGGGGCGGGAGAAAGTGGCCGCCTGGAGGACGTTGGCGTTTACGCGTGGCGGAGCGGAAGAGTTTTGCTTTTCGTGCGCGCCTTCGAAAACCGCGCCTGCTGTTGGCTGAGGGGGTCCGCCCGGAGCCTCCCCTTCTCCGCCCGCGGCCCCGCGCCGAGCTCGCCGGCCCGAGTCAGCGTGGGCGAGGTGGGAAGCGCGCCCGACCCGCGTCCCGAGCCCGGAGTCGCCCCCTTGAGTGCCAATGGCCACGCGGGTGCTGACCATGAGCGCCCGCCTGGGACCCGTACCCCAGCCGCCGGCCCCGCAGGACGAGCCTGTGTTCGCGCAGCTCAAGCCCGTGCTGGGCGCCGCGAACCCGGCCCGCGACGCGGCGCTCTTCCCCGGCGAGGAGCTGAAGCACCCGCACCACCACCCGCAGGCGCAGTCCGCGCCCCCGCAGCCGCCGCAGCCGGCGCCGCCGCCCGCCGCGGGCCCGCGGCTGCCCCCCGAGGAGCTGGTCCAGGTAGGGAGAGCCGCTCCCCTCCCTCCGCCCCCCTCCCGGAGCTCGGGCGTGTCCCGCCGCTGCGACGCGCGGGCGACAGGGGCCGCTCCAGGCTGGGGCGTGCGTCGGGGCGCTCCGGGAGCCGGAGCTGGGTGGGCAGCCCCTCCCCGCCCTGCCGTCCTGGCCTGGGCACTCACAATCCGCAGGGACAAAGTGGGGGGACCGGAAGAGGGAGGGGTGTCCCAGATGAGTCTCCCCGGGCGGGTCGGTGCGAGGAAAGGGTAGAGGGGGACGGGTGCTCACATGCACCTTAGTGTTTCTTAGTTTGGGGGATGAGACCTCGCACCTCACGTCCAACCTTATTTAATTCCCGCCTTTCACCTTAAAGCCCCCCTCTCCCCCGCTCAGTGCCCTGCCCTCGGAGGTCCCCCCCACCGTCGTCTCGGGTTAGGTGTAAACGCAAATCGGGGTGCCGGAGAGAGGCGCCTCGGGGTGCTAGTTTCATGTCTCTTGGCTCAGCCTGCTTTAGACGCGATCTCGGGGCTGCCTTTGGGAACCGAGAGTTAGAAAAGCTAAGGTCGTATTGGAGCGCTTATTTTTCCTTAAAAAGAAAGACCAAAAAAGACCGGGGGTGTTGTTTTCTTCATGTGCGCGTAAATTTCCTCCCGGAGCCGCGTTGAAAGCTGGCAGTTGGCTTTTACACTTGCCCGGCAGCCGAATTAGAGCAACCGCCTGTTTCTTTCGCCCACGCAGGGAGTCATATAGCCCAGAAAAAACTTCCCGGGACTTTTAGCCTGTCCCAAGGAAAAAAAAAAAAAATTGGAAACATACCCACATGCAAACAGCTGGAAGAGCTAAAATCAGAAACCACTAACCACCACGGGAGCGAAGTGCACGAAAGGGTTTAGTTCGGTTTATTTCGAGACGCTTCATTTAATAGCCCCTTGGTATATTGCGTATTTGCTGCCCAGCTCCTGCTCCGGGTGGGCTGCGAGCGTCGTCGTGCTGTGAACGGGCAGTGGCATTTGTCAGAGATGTGACTCACATGACTAGAGCGTTAATTTTTATTTTTAAATCGCGTGTATCTGGGAAACCCAGTCTGCATCCGCACCGAATGATACCAAGCCCGATATGAAACGCTTTTGAAATTAAGTAGTAGCATATATATATATATATTTGTGTATGTGTATATATATATATATGTATATAATGCCATGGTTAATAGTTCAGTTGGATGAGCCATTTAATTGGTGGATTTTTTTTTCTCTTAAAATTTACCTTTCAATGTTGAAAGATTAAAATAAAAATGAACTTTGTTATACTAGAATAGACGATAGCTGTAAAAAGACTGGGTGAGACAAGCTGGATTATGTCCTTAAAAAATCACCACTTGGAACCGGTTTGGTTATTTCAGGTTTGTCACTTTTCTGCTTAAGAGACACCAAGAGGATGAGGGATGATTGAGCTTTTTACAGAGTAGGGGGGAATGTAACATTGGCCCACTGAGGAGGACGTGATAAATGTTTTGCTGATGACTGTGCTAGTGATACAGCAGCCTCTCCCCACCCACGGGCGCCTTAGCACCACTCTACCAAGGGAGTGATTTTCCCCTAGGTAATTAAAGATCTGTTTTAGATAGGGATATGAATAGGAACATTTCATTATCATATTAACCAATTACAGAATCTGCTGATTAAAATCAACATTTAGATCAAATGTTGAAAGTGAAGTTTTGTTCTTTCAGTGGATACTGTGTTTTGCTCAAGACTTCGTATTTAAGTTTCCAGTGACCTATAAATGAGAAAAGGCCCTGAAATAGCCAAGGAGTATGTTTTATATTAGCTATTTTAACAATATCTATCCAAACAAAACAGAACTTTGCAATATTATTTTTAAGGTTGGTTTGCTTAGGTTTTGTTTAAACATACCTATATTAATATAAATATGGCATGAACAGAGTTGAGGTGGTTTGGCAATATTACAATACTGTACTTAAGTTGCAAACTCAATTGTAATGGGGCAGGGAACCCTGCTCGTATGTGAGTTATAAAAAAGTACACTTTATTATTCATTAGAAAGGAACATGTTTTCTGTTTGCCTTTTTTTTTTCCTTGATTTGCCTCTTTCACTTATTGTCCGGGGCTGATTGTGGGAGCGATTTTACCAAATACATGTTGTAGAGGATTTCATGAGGCTTTCCGTAAGCCAGTTCTTACACAACTGACAAATAAACCTGATATGTTTGTAAGCAACACCAAGGAGTGTGCCCTAGTACTTCTCACAGGTATTGTTGGGATTTTTGGTTAAGTTTGTCCTCACTCGGATGATGAATTAGGTGGGTTATGCATGTTTGTATCTCTTCTTTTCTAGACACGATGTGAGATGGAGAAGTATCTGACACCTCAGCTTCCTCCAGTTTCTATAATTCCAGAGCATAAAAAGTATAGACGAGACAGTGCCTCAGTCGTAGACCAGTTCTTCACTGACAGTGAAGGGTTACCTTACAGTATCAACATGAACGTCTTCCTCCCTGACATCACTCACCTGAGAACTGGCCTCTACAAATCCCAGAGACCGTGCGTAACACACATCAAGACAGAACCTGTTACCATTTTCAGCCACCAGAGTGAAACGACCGCCCCTCCTCCGGCCCCGACCCAGGCCCTCCCTGAGTTCACCAGTATATTCAGCTCCCACCAGACCGCAGCTCCAGAGGTGAACAATATTTTCATCAAACAAGAACTTCCTACACCAGATCTTCATCTTTCTGTCCCTCCCCAGCAGGGCCACTTGTACCAGCTACTGAACACCCCGGATCTAGATATGCCCAGTTCTACAAACCAGACAGCAGTAATGGACACTCTTAATGTTTCTATGTCAGCCGCCATGGCAGGCCTTAACACACACACCTCTGCTGTTCCGCAGACTGCGATGAAACAATTCCAGGGCATGCCCCCTTGCACATACACAATGCCAAGTCAGTTTCTTCCACAGCAGGCCACTTACTTTCCCCCGTCACCACCAAGCTCAGAACCTGGAAGTCCAGATAGACAAGCAGAGATGCTCCAGAATTTGACCCCACCTCCATCCTATGCTGCTACAATTGCTTCTAAACTGGCAATTCACAATCCAAATTTACCGGCCACCCTGCCAGTTAACTCGCAAAGCATCCAGCCTGTCAGATACAATAGAAGGAGTAACCCTGATTTGGAGAAACGACGCATCCACTACTGCGATTACCCTGGTATGTGACTTTTTTACCTGGTTGAAGCATCAATACGTGTGCCTTGTGTGCACCTGTAACCTCAGGTTTTAAATTTACATAAAGTAGTGGTTGACACTGAAAAAAATCATCTACTTTGTCCTTTTCATGTCTCAGTCTCTGTACTGTACCCTGGGATGTAACTGTTTGTCTGTTGCTTGTTTTTACGTATTAAGAAGTGGCTAGGATATTCTGGAAAAAAGTTACTTTGGACTTCTTTATTTTTAATATTAAACAAAATTTTGCATTTTGAGTTAGGCCAGAGTTCCTTTGTTTAAACACCTGAATTGGAATTTCAATTCTAAATTAAGTTCCCTGAAAAGAGATTAAGTTGAGAAAATAAAGCATGGTAATGAAGTGGGGAATGAATAGGCTGCTCTCATGATGGCAGATTACAGGACTCTCTACAGAACTGATTTAAGGATGGTTCTGTTAGCATATGAGCGTACGCTTGTTCTTGAATGAGATGTGGCCCAAAACGTAAATTGATGATGGTAATGACTTTATCTACAAGTTGCTGGCATAAGCTAGTTTATGGTTAATACAGGGTATAATTTATTGACCATGGTACACAATACAGCATGATATACTAAATGAAAAAACAAGAAATGTAGTAGTACAGAAAACTGCAGTCATCTTGGATAATGGTTTAACATTGTCTGCTCTAGAGCCATTAAAAGTTTTTAAATCGCTGAAGTATATGTTACTAGTATAAAGCACCTACTGTAATATAAACAAAAATTTCCCATGTGTAGCTCACTTGATTATCTGCTCTTCCTGTTAAAGTGGTACATAAAGTAAATCACTTTATACCTTTAATAAGGTAACAGGGGAGCACTCTTGCTTCTTTTAAAACTGACGCTTCAAATATCTTCTAGCATGAGAGATTTCTCCTTTAAAGGCAGATTTTAAACACTGAATCATCAAATGTAAAGATTTCAAAAGGATCTCCGAAATGACAAGCTGTTCTTTCTCTCCTTTATTTCAGGCTGCACAAAAGTTTATACAAAGTCTTCTCATTTAAAAGCTCACCTGAGGACTCATACTGGTATGTAATTTTCTTGTTAATTCTGTGAGTTGTGTAAATAGTGTAAGTGGTATTCATCCTTTTAAAAGCCAACACGTGTTTGATCTCTTCTTTCTTCTGTCAACTTTTATTTTTTAATGGCCTACCTTTTCAGCACTGGCTTGGCTCAGAATTCAGTTCCACGAAGAAAAGTCTGGTTCCAGGAAGGCTGATGTTCCCTTACCAAGGCCTTGCCCTGTCACCTCACATAGAATTAATTACCTGAAAACGTAAACAATGATGTTTACTAATGGATTTTAAAACTTTAATGGCACTGCTGTTCCCGTCTTGAAGGAAAAAAATGTAACTCATTTTCTTTCCTCCATAACAAAGCAGTCCATAAGCTATATAGTTCCGTATAGTTCCCTAAGCTATATTCAATGCTAAAAACTTTTCCATTTAGCACGTGAAGCATAACTGCTTAATACAGTGTCTTTAATTTCACCTTTAACCTGAAGTTTTTGTTTAGCTTGTTTTCTGTGGTTGATGAATGAAAGGTAGGGCAGAAACTGCAGAGTATTAAAGCCAGGCAAAGATAGGGTCATGGTTTAAAAGTTCTTCTGCACCCTGTGCCAGCCCATATTTGAGGTATTTGGGACTGTGTCTTTATTCTGGCTTATATTTCATCCTTGTTTAGAATGTGCTCTTAAGCTTAGTCACTTTAATTTTATAAATGTTTGTTTTGTCGGGCCTATATAATCACTTTTAAGTGCTTTTTAATTTTAAAACTGTATTTTAGAACCCATTTTAGGACAAAACTACATGGCATGCTTAAAAAGCTTCCAAATACCCAAAATGTTTTCAAATATATAGGTGATTAACTATTTGTGGTTTTCTGAAAAGGCCAGCCCTGAAGGAAAGAACTTATACAAAATGATTGTTATTTTGTTCTCTCAGTAAATTCAGCCTTACCTAAAGTTCAAAGAATAAGTTTGCTAATAAAAGCAATGACCTAGCAAAATGTTTTATTCCATCATTGCTATGGAAACCAAAGTATTCAACAGTTCCTTTGAATGGGTCGTTGGATTAGTGTGAGAGGACTTGAATCTCCCCAGGCTAGATGTTACTATGGAAATTGAGTTTTGATAAATGAAGTAGTTATCTCTAACTGCTGCATTAAAAAGTAAAAGCCTTTGAACAAAGGTCAGTGCTGAGATACAGGACTGGGAGGAATATGGCTGCAGACATTTTGTATACATGTAAGGAAGTATTACTTGATATCTCAGTGATAAACAGTACTTATTAAAATCTAAATAGTGTTGGCAACAACTGTAGATTCCAGGACTTTCTGAGAAATTGCTTTTAAAGAAAAGACATCTCATGGTGTTTATCAATGAAATGAATGGGTTGTTTTGGCCTGAAGTTTTTAGATATAGACAAGGTGGTTATATAAAAGGAAAGACCCTACATAAGCAGCTCAGAGTAGAAATTATATTTATAGTTCAACAAATAGCCATCAAGCTTACAGTAAACTCAGTCTGAAGTTTTCAAATGCAAATGATGGCCAAGAAAATATTCCATATAGAAATATTAAAATAGCCACTTATAGAATAAATATTATATTAGAGAAGGAAACATTGAAAATGGATTTTTATCTGGATTTTGATTCATGGGAAATGGAAATAAATTTGAGACATTTGAACTACTGTTTTTTTCTTCTTTGAAAGTCCTTGAAATGGGAGATAGGAAGGAGGGAATGTGTTTTTCATGAGGTTAAAGTCTCCTAATAAAAGGAGTGCAATTGCATATCATGCTGTAATCAACTGCTTATTGCAGGGATGTAGTCCGAGCGTATCTGAATGGCCTTACAACCCTTGTCAGGGTTTAGTGCTCGGAATGCTTATAGCTGGGATTCTGGAACTTGACCTGCTGGCAAAGAAATTTAATAGTGAGCTGTCTTAACAATGCCCTTACTAATAAAATCAAACTAAAAAAGAGGACCCAGGCCTAGTTAGGGTCCCATGCTCACCTGATCATAAATGCGTGGCCATCGACATCTAATGAATGAGACCATGTAATCCAGTTTAATAAAGTTTTGTTTGATAGTTTCTCAAATGCCTTGGGGAGGGTTTGTAGTAGACTTGTTCATCTGGCTAAACCCGTTCTTGGGTAATCATAGAGCATTGAGGTTGTTTTCTCCTCATTTCTAGTTTCTAGACAATGTCTTTTAAAATTACCTGTGCTCTCTCATTGCATCCTCCCCGCCTTGCCTGTTTTTTAATGAATGTATCTGAAGCCAGAAAATTCTTGTTTTGTTTTTTTCTTCTTCCTTTTAAAGCCCTCGTCTTTTTTTCTTTCCTTCTTTCTTTCCTAATTCCTTCCTTCCTTCCTTCCTTCCTTCCTTCCTTTTCTCTTTTCTTTTTAGTGTTTATTTATTTTTGAGAGAGAGACAGAGTGCAAGCTGGGGAGGGGCAGAGGGAGAGGGAGACACAGAAGCCAAAACAGGCTCCTTGCTCTGAGCTGACAGCACAGAGCCCGACATGGGGCTCGAACTCACAAAATGTGAGATCATGACCTGAGCCAAAGTCATACAGTCATACGCTCAACCAACTGAGCCACCCAGGTGCCCCAAGGCCCGGGTATTTCTAAATAACTTATTTTATGTAATACCTTTTGTGGGTTTTTTTGTTACACGCCCCCTGCTGCACCCCCCTCCCGACCCTGCCCTGGACAATTTCTTAGGAGATTTTTAAAATAGTCTATATGGGATAGATTTGGTATTTGATATAAAAATTACTTTTTAAATGATTGCCATTTTGCAGGCAGAATGTGAAAAGCACCATAGCATTTCTTTGGAATATAATTGTAATTGCTTTAAAATGTCAAGTTACCTTATGTTGTAAAAATGATTTAAGCAATTAAAACAAACTACATCTGAGTTCTATTTAATTACTTATTCTGGATTTTTAGACAGTAAATGCTTCTTAACTTGCAAATTGAACATAAGGAAATGGTCTTTGCAAATCAAGACCTTTTTTATTTTTTTATTTTTTTTGATGTTTAGTTTTGAGCGAGAGAGAGAGAGACAGACAGAGAACCAGAAGGGAAAAGGTAGAGACAGATGCAGAATCCGAAGTGGGCTCCAGGCCCCGAGCTGACAGCAGAGAGCCTGACGTGGGGCTCGAACTCACAAACTGCAAGATCATGACCTGAGCCAAAGTCAGACGCTATACTTACTGAGCCACCCAATTGCCCCAAAACAAGACCTTTTTTAAAAAATTCAGGATGAAAGTAGAAGTTAACCAGCAAAGACCCATAGCATTCAAGTTTTTCTGAGTTCACATACTTTGATTTCTGTATTCATAAAGAATATGTGAGTAATACAGAGGTCCATCTTTGCATGGTTACACAATACCTGAAATGTACTTGCCTGTATTCTAGGGACTAGTTCTGTTTCACTTAAAAACATGTTATATGTACATATAACATACTTCCAGGTCTATAGAGGTGCCCCTTATGGGGTTTGTGTTACTTGTAATGCATGTGTATTATATGGTGCCTCTGGCTGCTTCTAGGCAAGTGTCAAGTGGTATATTGTACTTTTTAAAAGCATTTAAATGTCGGCGTTCTACTGAAATTTGTGTATGCCTTTTGATGTATACATACATCAAGGGGCTATACCCATTGCCATCATTTAAAAGTTGCTCCTGACCACCTGTTAAAGAAAAGATTCACATATCACTTTGCCCTTACAAATCAGCATGATTGTTTAACTGACTCTTGAATCAAATAGAATAATCTCTAACCAGCAGGGTAGTTGTTTCTGCTCATATACTTTGCTATCTTTAATTTCATAATGAAGATTTAAAGTAATTCTGAGCACAGGCTTGGGGCCAGAAAAGGCAAAATGTATAGGAAAAAAAAATTAAGGCTGTAGGTACAAAGAAAAATTTGCAAGAAATTGAAAAATTTTCTGTGACTGCTACTGGTTTCTTGGTATGCCTATGAATATTGCTTTTACATCGAGTTTGGAAATTTCTTTGAAAATGGTGTTTATGGTTTAGTAAAAAGTGCTATTCTCCAAAGAAAAAAGTTCTGAAAAATTGTGAACTCAATACAGATGTTTGAAATCCTAGTGGCTTTTAGTCACATGTGTGGATATGTTCTGAACCCTAACGAATATGCTGCAGTGGTTGGGAAATTAGGGTATGGTAACATTTTTTAGATCATTTATCAGTCTCAGCTATCTGAAACAGGACAGAAAATGAGCAGTTGTACAGAGAAAGTCTTTGAGCAGCACACAGGCTTGGCTCAGGTATCCTTTAGACCGAGACTGTATACATAGGCCTTTTCGTGGGCACCAAATCTCAGAACGGCTTGCCAAGAGTCGACAAGAAAAGGACAATTGGAAGCACCCCCACAAAAGAAAATGGAAACCTACAATAACACAGGAACACAAACGGGGCTCAGTGAAGCACGGTACTGTCCGTGCTGCATTTTACAGTGGGCTGTGTTTGGGGTGCTTTGTTTAATTAAGAAAGAATTCCACAGTAAGTTTTGGAAAGATTTTTAGCCCAAGCCTCATTTTAAGGGGGTAATCCCCATGTTGTGCCTTACCTGCTTGTGTGGAACACTTTATTTCCTAATGACATTTATGTTAAGGTGTTACTGTGTATACTTTAAAGCTGTAATCTCTGCCCGAGATGATTTTAGTTTCAGTTTAGGTACTAAAAAGCCCTGATGTAAAATTTTAATTTTCTATCTAGGTCTTTATTCTACACTTATTATCTATTTAATGTATTAGGTATAGATTTGCATCTAAAAATATCGACAAGGTTGACAATAATTTTCATTTGTGGTATTTTGCGACTAAAAGAAACATTCAAAATGTTCCAAACACGAGTTACTCCCTTTTTGTGGAATTGTGGAAGGGAGTGAAAGGCTTTAAAAAACACATATAGGAACAATTTCACTTCCTTAGAAAATTATTTAGAGCTAAAATCAGCACTAAGTCTCTCTCCCTCTTCCTGTAGGTAGCTAGTTAGATCCGATAGATGGCCTTAATTGACATCATACAGTTTGGATCTAGAGATCAGTACGTTGGTGTGTAACCTGGTAACCTGTGTTGTTAGAGGTGGAAAAGTTGTGCAGGATGAAATTATTTAGTATCCAATGGATTTTTTGAGTCTGTATTTGAAAAATATGCAGGAAAAAGTGTCACATTTAGCTTGTGTCAGATGTTACTAGTTAAAATTCTTAAATTATTTTTATTTGCAGCTTTGAGATTTATTTTCTATATTGATGATTTCAAGCTTATATAAGAAAAGTAGTGGCTTAAGAGGCTTGCTAGTTTAGACCCCTGGAAAGGTATTTATGAGTGTGAAAGCTTAGAAACAATTTCTTTTTAATGACTCACTGGGAAGATTAAACTTTGCTTCTAGGACTTGTTCTTTCATCTGAAAAACATTTACATAGGAAATTGATTAAGCATTGTTTTGAGATGATAAAGCTTATCGAAGGTTAAGAAGTAAAATTTGATTAAGCAAACATTTTGACTGATCTTGTGGAGAATCCAAAGAGAATCTTTTCTTCCCTTTTGTTCTTATAAACTAGTGGGAGGAGATAGTTCATAAGCAGGTTAAATGGAATTGCCGAAGCTGAGATAGAAATAATCAGCTGTGAAGGTAGAATGTAATTTTTTTTAAAGTAATAATTTAATCATCCAAGATTTTTACACCAGTAGATATTTTTAGTTCTATAGAATGTAGTAGCTGTTTACTTGATGACCTACATTTTTTTCTGGTGGAAGATTAGAAACAAAGTATTGTCCTACTTTAGTAAAAGTATCACTGTAGCAGCATTCCTATTCTGTCAGCTTGTATTATTTATATTCAAGGATCTTTAACTCTGATTAGGGGGAGTTAAACTCTTTTAGAAGAAGTATATCTCAGGTAACTTTCATTAAAAAATATCTAGGCAGCAGAATGTTTCTTCTTGACTGCTTTATAAATAAAAACCTTTAAGAGCTGGGAGAATTCTTAAGGTAACCATAGTGCCAACTAGAGAAAAGAATATCTAGTACTCCTTCAGTGCTAGAAAAATGAAAATACAGAAGTTTTCTATTTTGGTTGAAAAAGAAAAGGTTTCACAGGTTTTTAAAAAATTCAGTTTGGGTTCTTATTACAAGAAGGTGAATCTGAGTGTTGTCTTTTTATCAAACTCAAGAACTGGTATTTCATTAACACTATTAATGAGGAAGGATTTTTCCATTGTTTTTGTCAGGAACCCTTAGGAGAAGTGGCAGAAACTTAGGAGCCTAGAGATTCACTCAGTAAGGAGATAGACTGCAAATGTATCCCCATCCTGTCCCCCTTTGGGTTTGGCAGGTCACTGTTCTTTGGCCCCAGTAGTCCCTTTGCTGTTTGACCAGCAGTAGGAGCTTCACAACTGCTTAGTTTTTCATCAAATCTAGTCCAATTCTGTCAAAGAAAACTTGTTTATGTAGAGTTTGTTTATTCTTCTACACTTTATGTGATGGATAATAAATGGACCCTGTGCTTAGTGGATTCTGAACATGTCCTGCCTAAAAGCTTGGTTCTCACCTAGGCATACATTTAGTGAGATTGTCCTCAGCGGTTCTAGGCAGAACAGAACCAGCAAAAGCCCTGCTCAAAGTAGAGGGGAAAGAGAGAATCTGGTAGACTCACACCAGATCCTCTCCTGTCTCTTATGCCTTCCCTCCTTTTTGTTAATGGAAATATCCGAGTTGGTCAGACTTGGGCCAGACGTGATTGTTCCAAAGATGCCTATGAGAAGTGTGGCATTGCAGCTGGAATAGAAGATCCTCTCTGCCCTAGAGGAACTTCCAAAGCTAGTTTAGGAGGCAAAACACAGCTGTTTGAACCCTCTTACACAGATATATGTTTAAGTGCAAATGAGGCATTCAAAACAAATGTAAGTGGTATTGGGGATAGACAGAAGTGGAATGATCTCTCCTGGACTGTTCAGAGGTTTTCTGGAAGGGTTAAGATGAATCAGATTATAAGGAAAGGGATAAATGTGTGAACTGACCGCAAATTGACTGGCAGGGAGAAGGGAATTTCTTAATTTTAATATCCTTTAATCAGTTTCCTAAAAGTGGATAGATTATTGACAGGGATACTATATCTAGTAAATACTAGATGCATTTTGCAAACACAAATAATACTAATTTCTGAAGTGAACTGTTTACCCTTCTGTTCCAAGTGTAGGAGATGTGCTACAGTGAGCTTTAATAAAAAGATTTTTTAAATGGAAAATTACTGGCAAAGATATATGAAAACATGAATTAACAAGCCCAAATCATCCTACCTTATCTTTTTTAGATATTGAATATTTTCCCCCATGAATTTAATATTGTGATTATTTCCTCTTTTTTGAATAATTTTTTTAATGTTTGTTTATTTTTGAGAGAGAGACAGAGACAGAGACAGAGAGACAGAGACAGAGTGTGAGCAAGGGAGGGGCAGAGAGAGACGGGGTGACACAGAATCTGAAGCAGGCTCTGGGCTCCAAGCTGTCAGCACAGAGCCCAACGCGGGGCTCAAACTCACAAACTGTGAGATCGTGACCTGAGCTGAAGGCCGCTTAACCAACTGAGCCACCCAGGAGCCCGTTTCCTCTTTTTTAACTTGTATTAGAATATATATATAGACTGTTTCAGACTAAATTCTTTAAGTGTCTAAAAATATTAAGTTGCATAAAAACATTTTCCTTCTGAAATAGGAGCTGATTTGAACTTTTAAGAACTATATTCTAAGAATTAAGATTAAGAAAAGAGATTAAATACAGACTATTGAAATAATTTATTCCACTTTGCATTGTTTTGTTTCTCAGAATGGGAAATGGATTTTAAGTTCTTTGAGTTCAGAGACTGTTTTTGTTTTTGTTTTTGTTTTTAACAGGAGAAAATCAAAAGATTAAGTCCTATTTGTTTTTTTCAAGTCATTTAGTACAAGCTACACTCTCATTTACTAAGCATTGATTTTAATCCTGATGGGTTTTAGTCTCTATCAGATATAGTTGATAGATAGAATTATTTTTAGTTACCAGGAAGGAGACCAGATGTGCAAATTTGCTGTAACAAACTTTTTTTTTTGTTTGTTTAACATTTTATTTATTTTTGAGACAGGGAGAGACAGAGCATGAACAGGGGAGGGTCAGAGAGAGGGAGACACAGAATCCGAAACAGGCTCCAGGCTCTGAGCTGGCAGCACAGAGCCCGACGCGGGGCTCAAACTCAAGGACCGTGAGATCATGACCTGAGCCGAAGTCGGCCGCTTAACCGACTGAGCCACCCAGGCACCCCGCTGTAACAAACTTTTTAAAAAGTTACCTAAAGTAGCCATTCTGAGAAATATTTCCATTTGTGATATATTTCTTTTGTTAGAGTCTGTGTGGAACATTCTAGGGAAAGGCCTTGGTATGAATCTATTGAATATGTTCAGCAGAGCAGAGAAACCTCCCATTCTGTTGTGGCAGGTTCCAAAGTCCTATTTTATCTGTTTATCAGAGGAAAAAAAATAAGATTTTTTTTTTTTAGTCCATCGCTGAAGATTTCAAATACGCTGTAAACATGTTCAGCGAACCCCTTGAAATTTGTTTAGCCTGGGGTAAAGGGAAACCATCATTAGGTGATATTTGGGCATTGTCAGAACAGTTTGTGAGACCCCCACTGATCCTGAAAGGTGGGCCTCCACTGAGGGCTGGCTCAGCCAGAGTATGCCTTGTGCTCACCTTCTGCAGCTGAAGGCCTGCTCTGAGTCCATTAAGCCATTCCTTGACTGACCTTCTCAAGTGGCTCTAGAATCTTTAAATAAATTTGAACAATATGTATTCCTTAAATTGTTCATGTAGAGTGTATTGGTGTTTGCTCCTGGAGGATTTAAGTAGGACAGTAAGGAAAAGAGGTAGGCCCAGGTTCCTAATCTGGAGCGCATTGTGTCACTTCTTACCTCATGGAGTTATTGTGACCATTGAGTGACATAATGAGAAATACCCGACCCTGGAGTTTGCACTCAAGCGGTGTTTGTGCCTGTTCCCTACTTTTACTGGTCATGGTTTTGCTTAACATTTTTATGAAATATATTAATTGGCTTCATCAGTCCAGATGATAGAGTATGCATGTTTAACTTGAACAACTTTTAAGAAGTTTAGGGATTCCTAGCAAAACACTCCTAGGTAATTTTAAAATAGCATGAGAAGATACTGTTTTTGAGATAAAGTTGAAGCTTGTTTTCCATGCTGTTCAAACTTGTCACTTTTTTCTTTTTGCCTTTGGAAAGTTTCACATTAGCAGCATGACAACTTAAAAATACAGTTGATGTTGAAAGAGCTTAACTAAATATTTTAAATTGGTGGTATTGGAAAGAGATTCTGTAAAAATCCAATTAAACCTTTGAAAGCTCTATCCTGTTGAAATAACTTAAAGGAAGTCAGTTTGGTTTCCCAGAAGTACTGTGCATAGTGTTTCTGGCTGAGGAAGAAAGGCCTGCATCTACTATTTGGCCAGAAATTGGGTACCAGCTTCCTCTATGATGTTTGACTTGAGCAGTGTTGACATTTGAACAAATCCCATAGAAACTGCCCCAAGTGGGGAATAGTTGTTCTTGCTTTTAGAGTAAAGACTTGGCCCCATAACTAATGTCCCAGACACTGGTAGTATTCTTGGCTGAATAATCTATAGATGTGCATACATTGAGAGCAAAACCCCAAATGTTTTAGGAACTTTAATGGCTACCGTTTTTCAACCAATCAGTAAAGTAAACTTTAAAAAATATTGGTGCAGTTTATTGCTTCATAGCCAATAAAAATAGTGAACAAAAAGAGTCTAGTGTCCCTTGTTTCTTAAATAAACTCTGAAAATTCAGTTCTCTTGCGATTTAATTATTAAATGCAAAAGACTAGAATGATTTCTTTTAAAATTAGGGCACTTTAGGAATTTTTTTCCTTGCCTCAGACATCAGAAATAGCTTTCTCTTTCCATTAAGTGACAGTGAAGTATTTCACCAACATGTTTGTTTTTGTGATTTATTTTTCAAGAGGAACAAAAATAAACGCTTGTGCAAAAAGTTATTTTTTACTGTTCGATTTACATCTACAAGAGTGATAGCTAGATTGACTCCTAGTATTAAGACATTTGTGTTTCATACAGGATACATGTGAATATAAGTTGAGAGGAAAGTGGTTTATTATGTTACTTAAAAGGTTGGAGTGTATCAGATTAAGTTCTTAGAATTTATAATGAGAAAAAACTGTAGGAATTGAGACTTGTATTTTTTAAATGGATGTAAACAAAACAGGGAGTTCAACTAAGTATTTGTGTCCTGGTTCAGAGGAGAGGGGAGAGGAAAGGAGGGTTGGGGATGTCTGCCATAGGAGTTGAAAGAAAAATCTCCTGTGAAATAATAGGTACGAATTTCAAAGGACTATTCTGGCCCTTCCTTTCTTCTTTGTCCTTAGGATTTTGTTTGAGTCAGAGTAGTTATCATGACAGCAAAAATATATTAACCACAAGCTGTGGAAATCTCGGTTGATGTGGACAATGTCTTTTAAAATTTGGACTCAGTTGAGTAATCTTACAGCTTCCTGAATGCGATACTGCTAAATCAAGACAGAAAGGTTGTTGGGCTTCGTTGTGGTACTAAGAGTGTTCAAAGTGACTCTGAGGTTCTTCCCTTTCACAAGAAAAACATGTTTTAAGGAATTGAGGAGTTTGACCATTCAGTTTTAGAAGGTATCCATATAAAACTGAGCAGTAAGGGGCGCCTGGGTGGCTCAATCAGTGAAGTTGTCCGGCTTCGGCTCAGGTCATGATCTCACGGTCATGCTGACAGCTGACAGCTCAGAGCCTGGAGCCTGCTTCAGATTCTGTATTTCCCTCTCTCTCTCTCTGCCCCTCCCCTGCTCTCTCTCTCTCTGTCTCTCTCTCTCTCTCAAAAATTAATAAACATTAAAAAAAAAAAAAACTGAGCAGTAAGCCAACAGTAGTACTTTAATAAGCAAACGTATCTCACAAACTCTCATCTTAAACGAGCAAATTCCTAGAAAATTCTAACAAAATGAAATATAAATAAAGGAACTTACTAGTTAATGCTCAGTGAAACATTTTTAGGTTTTGGGGATTTATTTAGGGAAATACACGATCTTAGTTAAATAAGGTTAATTGATTCTTACACTGGGAGTTGAGACTACATTATCAATGTTAAGTGGATTTGAAAGATTAACAACAAGCACACTTCAGACAACTTTAAGAATATTACAGTGGGATTGTGGCTTATGTATCAGTTTACTAAAATAAAGAGTGCTGTGAAAGAATAGGTAGATTGAATGATTAGAGACTTTTCAAATACTATCATGCATGTAAGCTCCGTGAGGCCAGGCATTTTTGTTTTGTTGACCATTGTAACCCAAACACATATAACAGACACTGGGCAGATACGTGCATTTTTCAGCGAATGTCAGAATTACTACAGTTTCATGATTCTTCACCAAAGGGAAGTTATCAGTATCAGGCTTTCTGATCTGGTTGAAGAATTTATTAAATATCAAATGCATAAAGCTTCAACACCATTCAACTTCAGTGTTATTTTACTAGCTTTGTTTTGCTTTCATCTGACAAAAACAGGAAGACTGTGAATGTGTGTGTGCTAGAGTGAGTTTCCAAGAGTGAGTGCCCATTAGCAGCCCATTTTGGAAGCCCCGTGTTCAAAGGAGCTGACTAGTTTATGTGAAGTTCATTCGGGGCTCATTTAGAAACATTTAGGTTCACAGTTGTAGTACATTTAGTTCCTCCTATGGGTGATTTGGGGAGCTTTGAAATTTATTCCTCCCTCGGCCCATCTTACAGCTATTAGTCCTGTACAAATTTGAGTTTGTTGGTGTAGAAACTGTAATCGCACAGCAAAGATACAGCCACCACCACCCCCACCCCCCCCCCAAGCTCATCTTGTCATCTCGTGGCTTTGCCTGTGCAGGCACAGTACATACCGATGAGCACCCACTCATCTTGCACGTGTGGAGTCGCCATTTTGCCATTCCGCAGAGGTACTGCAGACACTTGCTTCCTAGCAAACAGGGACTCGCCTCACTCGAGGCCTTGAGGAAGTTTAGGTCGTGATGGAACTCATGAACCTCCCGACTGGACCACGATTCTTAAAAGCAGTTCCTTCTCTACGATTCCTTGTCTACGATGTTTGTCTTGCAAGCAGGCCGCCTCACCTCCTCTTGGTCCCCTGTCACAGGTGAAAAGCCGTACAAGTGCACCTGGGAGGGCTGTGACTGGAGGTTCGCGCGCTCGGACGAGCTGACCCGCCACTACCGGAAGCACACCGGGGCCAAGCCGTTCCAGTGCGGGGTGTGCAACCGCAGCTTCTCGCGCTCCGACCACCTGGCCCTGCACATGAAGAGGCACCAGAACTGAGCCCCGCCGCGGCCCGCCGTGCCTATGCAATTCACACTGACGCTGTGCAGTTCATTTGGCAAAGTTTTAAACGGCAAACTTAACTACGTATATAAAAAGAAAAAAACAAAAAACTGGAAATGTATATTTTGTATATTTGACGAAACAGGGAATACATTGTATGAATACCAAAGTGTTTGGTCCTTTTAAGAATCTGGAATGCTTTCTGTAATGTATATGGCTTTACTCAAGCAGATCTCATCTCATGACAGGCAGCCACATCTCAGCGTGGGCAGGGGGGTGGGGGTTGCAGGGTGTGTTTGCAGTGTTTTTACCTAAGCACCATCATTTAATGTGACAGTGTTTAGTAAACAAGTCGGTTGGCAGGCACAGGAAGAAGGCTGGGTTGTATGTCAAGATTTTACTTGACATCGAGTAGGGTTTTTTTTCAATATTAGGTAATTCCTTAGAGGTGCGCACCCCAGCGTACCTGGCGATTCACAAATAGCCATTGAACAAATGTGGGTTTTTTGTTTTTATATGAGTTGCCTCTATTTGCTATTCGAAATTTTGTAAATATGCAAATCAGCTTTGTAGGTTTATTACAAGTTTTCTAAGATTCTTTTGGGGGAAAATCATAAATAATTCTGTTTGAAAATGAACCGTGAATACATTTACAGTTAGAATTTGTGGTAAGTTACCTCTTAAAACCTTACCAAATTCATTTCTTTCGGAGGAAGACATAATCATTCAAATGAACTTAAAGCAGATTCCATGCACTGATTAAAATAGGGTGTTTATTTTAAATATGAAAGACATTTTATATGAACTGTAAACTCAAGAGTGCAAAGATACGATACACAAAAGTCAAACCTCTTACAATAAGCTAAACACAGTATCTTTTTAGAAAAAGAAAGGCTTATGTAGCTCTCACATGGCGTTGTTGGATTTACGATACAGTTTTCATATCCTGAGATGTTTGCTCGTGCAGTACTGTGGTTAAATGCCAATTTATGTGGATTTTGCATGTAATATACAGTGAGACACAGTAATTTTACCTAAATTACAGTGCAGTTTAGTTATTAATCATTGTTAATACTGACTCAGTGTCTGCCTTTAATTATAAGTGACATGTAGAAAACTTAAGGAAACAAGTGCTACATATATGCAATGTAATAGAAATGTGATGCTGATGCTGTTAACCAAAGGGCAGAATAAATAAGCAAAATGCCAAAAGGGGTCTTAATTGAAATGAGAATTTAATTTTGTTTTTAAAATATTGTTTATCTTTATTTATTTTGTGGTAATATAGTAAGTTTTTTTAGAAAATTTTCATAACTTGATAAATTATAGTTTTGTTTGTTAGAAGAGTTGCTCTTAACGTGTAAATAGATGACAAACGGTGTAAATATTTTGTAAGGCTTCAAAATGTTTATACGTGGAAACATGCCTACATAAAAAGCATAAATTGGTTGCTGTTTTGCTTCTTTTCCCCTCTTATTTTTGTATTGTGGTCATTTCCTATGCAAATAATGGAGCAAACAGCTGTATAGTTGTAGAATTTTTTGAGAGAATGAGATGTTTATATATTAACGACAATTTTTTTTTGGAAAATAAAAAGTGCCTAAAAGATTCATGTCGTGCCTGCCTTCTTCACCCATAATAGCAAAAAAAGCAAATCCCATTCCCAAAACTATTGAAAAGGCTCTGTCTTATCAGGGCAATAAAATACCAATAAAAACCTGATTCCCACATTGAGCCAAAGCTACCTTTGTTTAAGACAAAAGAAACGGATTTGTTTTAAAAGTATGATTACAAGTGTGAAGGGAGATAAGGTTCGTGAATGCTGATTTTTTTTTTGGTCACTACACAGACACATACTGCATTAATCTTCTCAAGATCAGTAGCTGAAAACCGTAGCGGTAACTTGCATATGCTGGTTTTATTGTCGGGAAAATAAAACAAGAATGGGGCTTTTAACCTTTTTTTTTCCTTTTTAGAAGAGAAAATGATCACTGGAAGTTTATTTAATCCAGTAGCAACAAGCACACCAAGGGCTTGGTTTTTAATACCATCCTTAAATTAAAAGAAATGGGGCTTCTTAGAAATGGCTGGTTCTAGGACTAGGTTAGGAAATGGACCAAATGTGCCTGGAGCATCTTCCAGCACCAGAAAGTAAGGAAGTCATTGTAATCTCACAATATAAAGAAGGAATGAGTTGTAACCCAAAGGATAAAATAGCCACCAGCTCATACTGAAGTAAATGATTGATTAAATAGGAAAAAAGAAATCTGCAGAATCCCAATCAATTTTTATAGGTACTTTACCCTCAGAGGTAGAGCATAACTCCCCACTCCTTAAGTGTGTGTTGCACAGTAGGCAATGTGGCCTAGAGGGGAGACGGAATAACTGCAGCGGCAGAAACCCGCCCAACCCCCTCAGGCTGGTGGTCAAGGTCCACCTCAACAGTGATGAATCATGTTGATAGTACATACCCTTGATTTGATGTGATGAGAAAGGAACTTTGTCTCTGCTGTCTTCCTCCTAAAAACATGGTAACCTCGGTCCAATCGACAAAGCCCAACTTTGCATTCTACTTAAACACGTTCTACTTAAAATACCAATACTCAGTACTGTCAGGGTCTTGAAAAACAAAATATGAGAAATTATCACAGCCAAAAGAAGCCTGAGGAGACATGACTTAAGTGTAATGTAAACTAACTGGGATTCTGGAACAGAAAAAAGACATTAGGGAAAAACTGAGGAAGTCTGAATGAAGTATAGAATGTAATGTATCAGCAATATTGGTTCATTATGATAAAATGTATCCTACTAATGGAAGCTGTTAACAGGAGAACCTGGTGGTGGGGTATACGGGAATTCTGTATTATCTTTGCAGTAATTCTATCAAACTTCTTGAATAAAAAGTTTATTTTTAGAAAAGTGAAGGAATGAATGCATGTGACTATTACGTATGTTCGTAAATGGGAAAATCCCTGATGTTGTCAGAGCTAAAGTGAAAATTGCAGTTATATAACTTGGCATCGTAAGTTTATTCAGCCTCTCATCACTTGACTTCTCATTCTTCCCTGTCATTCAAGTATTATCTAGCTGAAGAACACTGCACAATTCATTCTCTAGCCAGAACTTTTCATTCTTACGTGAGGGGGAAAACATAATTTGTTTGGTTTAAAGTTTATTTCTAGAAATTGAGATAGAAAGTAAGGCTGCGGGCGTCTTGAAGCAGAGACAACTCCATATGTCCAGAAACAAATCGGAGATGTCTCCATATTCAGTTGTAATTGAGAATTGTATGAATGCAGAAGTTTTCTTGTAAGGAGAAACCAGTCTTGCTTTGGTTCCCAGCACTTCATTGTATTTAACTTCCTAACACAGAGCACGGCTGTTTGCAGTTTCCCTCTCTGAACCTTTTGCAGTTTCCCTCTCTGAACGCTTTCCCTCTCTGAACCTTTTCTCCCTTTCGTAGGCTGCCCTTTCTCAGGCCACCTACCTGTTCCAAGTCCTTGTCTGCCAAAGCTGAGCTCGGACCCTTCAGTCTTTATTAGCTACACTCCCTGGAACTTTATTAGTTGGAAACATTGCAATGTTTTAGCATTTGAATTTTTTTCCAACCTCTGTCGTATGTTTTTTCTTCCTCAGATTGTCAAATCCTTGGAAGAAACACCACTTCCTAGATTGTCTTACTGCTTTTATTGATTGATAAATCGGACATCCAAAAATAACTTTATGGTGCTGTGTGAATTGTCTTAAGCCCTGAGCATTTGAATCAGTCTAGTGTTGGCCAAATTTCCTCTTCGTGTTGCACTGTTGGTATAGCATTGGTGCTGGATTTTTGATCAGGAGTGGGGCTGTGAAATTGTGATTATAGCATGAGCAAACAGGCAATGCCCTGTGAATTTTTTAATATTATGAGTGAATTTTCAGGGGAGAATTATTTTAGATAACGATGCTTAACACACTTTTCAAAGCTGCAAATAATTTAATTGCTGATCATTAACACATCCATTACGTGAATGTCTGGTTTCAGACACATTCTGGCCAGTCTCTTGGTAAACAAGCTACCCCAACTAGACCAAGATTGAGTAATGCACCCAGTTCCAATTGGCCAGAATGCAATTATGTAATTTGATTTCAAGTCAGTAATGCTCTGAGTTTTAACTGCAGTTAGTTTTTATTCTCTCCACCCCTAACCCCAAGTTATCTTGTTTGGTTTTGCTTCCTTCTGTCTTCATTCCTATGTTGCGGCTTGTGTAAAGTGCATCTCTTCGTGGCATCCAATTAGAGAATCCTTAGATAAGCATGACCTGGCCTGCCTACATAAAAATGTTCTTCAAAATCTAGCTAGATTCCTTTTCCTATCTTCAACTAAGCCCACCAGAGCTCTTTGGATTAACTCATGGGACATAACATAACAAAGAAAGGCTTTATTCTCCATTACTAAATCTGGTCTCTACTTTGAAGTTGACCAAATTCCTTCTTTGGTTATATTCTTCACTGTAGTGTTAAACTAATCAATAGGAGACTTTTAAATTTTATGTATTTCTTTACTCATACCAGAGTTACAGGTGACAAAACCTGGCAATTGTGTAATACTCATTTTAACAGTGACTATTAAGGGGGAGAAAACATAATAAATCACACGAGAGCTCTGTGTGATCAGAAGGGTTTGTTCTATGAAAACTTAGAATTTTCCTTTTTCTAATACACCAGTAATCTTTATTTTGTCTATTCCTCTCAGTTCATATCACCTCATAAAAGCATTTGGGGGTCATGGAAATGGTAATATTCTTGAATCAAAAGTAAAAGCTTAATGCCATTTGGCCACTGAGGATATTTGATGATCTATCTATCTACCTATCTATCTATCTATAATTTAATAGGAAACCAAGACGCACATATGGGCTTCTAGGTAAAAATGGTGGATTATACATGCATCTCATTTTGTAGCCGCCTAAAACCCACTAAAACGAAGGCCTTTTTCCTCCAAGGAGAAACCTATGAGAAAAAAACAAACAAACAGGGAAATAAAGACACTAGCAATCCTATGGGAGCTGGAAAGAGCCAGGTAGAAGAGGCAACAAGCTGAGCCGAACTGAAAGAGCTAAATCTTAAAGTGGTGGAGAAAACCAGGAACTAACCCATTTCCAACCCCCACATAAGTCCCCAAATATCTCAGGAATTCATCACATGGAGTACTTCTGGAAGTGAAATGAAAATATGATTGTTAACAATTTGTCTAAGAAGCTGTTAATTCCTTGGTGTCTCTCTCTACACCTCCACTCCAGCATACACTGTGAATTGTAGTAACAAACTAGTCTCCACCCCAGCAGAAGTATGGAGGTTCCTGTGCTTCTTCACTGGAGAGAGTAAAGACAGAGGGTCTCCCCATTAGTAGACAACAGGCCCAGCTGAGGATAGGAATGTCAAACAGAAAAAGGGAGAATTGAATGAATGTGCATATTGGTTGCTGGAACCTGTTCCTCTTGTCTTCCCCATTTGGTTCCCAGGATGCTGGAGACATATCTTTATCCTCCAGGCAGGAGGCTGGAAAAGCCTTCAGAATAGACCAGCCTAGTAGGAAAGATCTGAATATACTGAAAATTCCAAGTTCTCCGATAAAATGGCTTTGTCGGATTACTCACAGAAACCCACAGAAACTTCACACACATGCTCAGAGCTTCCAATCTTTGGTCCCTCTCTATAAAATATTAGCAGACAATCAAGAACTACCAGATATCCGAGGAAACCATCTAATAGGAAAGATAGAGATAAAGCAGAGAAGAGCAATTTGGGCAAGACTATGTAAGGTGGGTGACATCTTAAAAAGAAGAGGTAGTGTTAATAGCCTCAGGGATAGAAGATACTAGAAGTATGAAACAGGATATTCTAAATAACATGCAGAGAACACAAAATTAAAATGGATCATCTGGGAGCAGAAAGGAGGTAATCACAATTGAACAGAGAGATGTAAAAGAAGACCAGTAAATTAGAGTCCCAATCTAAGAGACTCATCTAATCAGAAGTTCCAGAAAGAATAGAAGAAACAGAGACAGGATTAGAAACTGAGAAAATAATTCAAGAAAATTCCTTAACAACCAAAGGATATGAATTTCAAGAGTGAAAGGCTTTTGAGATGCCCTAACACACCAGTGCAAATAGATCCACGTCAGTATGAAATTTCAAAACTTGGGGCCAAAAAGAAGTTCCTAAAACTCCCAAAGAAAGGGAAAAAGTCATATACAAAGGAAACTGAATTGCTTCAGACTTTGTATCAGTGACATTGGAATCTGTAAGACAGTGAAGAAATGCCTTTAGAATTTTGAAGAGAATTTTTTGTTTTAAGATTTAATTTTTTTTTTTTTTTTAAGTAATCTCTATACCCAACACGGTGCTGGAACTTATAGCCCTGAGATCAAGAGCCACATGTTCCATCGACTGAGTCAGCCAGGCACCCTGAGAAATTATTTTTAATCTAGGATTTTATACCCAGCCACACTATCGAGTGTGAGGAAAGAATAAAACGTGTTTTTGGTTTTGTTTTTTTTTTTGACATGTGAGGTCTCAAGAATTTTACTTTTTTACTGCTCAAAAAGTCTTCACTTCACCAAAATGAGGGAATAAACCAAGAGAGACCATGGGGTAATGGAAATGGGAACGTGCATAGATAAGATGGAAAGAGAACCCTCAGAATGAGGTGAGAAGGGAGCAAAGGGTCCCGGCTGTATAGTAGACAGACAGCAACCAGCTAGGTTAGAACAAGTGAAAAAAATCTCTGGAAGAATCTTCTCCAAGATTATGAAATTAAATAGAACATCGGATACATCTGAATGCCTTTAAAGACATTTAGGCCACAGGGTGGCAAACTACGGCCTGAAGTCCAAATCCAACTTCAGGCCTAATTGTTTTCTTTCCTGCTTGTGAGCTACAGGGGTTTTTACATTTTTAAAGGGTTGGGGAAAAATAAACAACAGAAACTATGTGAACCACAAAACCTAAAGTAGTTACAGTCTATCTCTTTTACAGAAGTTTGCTGCCTCCTGATTGAGACAACTGGTGCAGATTTGGGATTTTAATTAGACATCTGTGTATAGGAAACCAAACAAAAACTTACCACACACACACACACACACACACACACACACACACAAATACCATGATTAATTCCACGTAAAACAAAAAGTTGTACAGCTGAAGAGACGGCAGTGTAGACATGTAGAACCATGGAGGTAAACACTGAGGATCAACTAACATGGTTGAATGTGGATGTCTCCAGGGATGGGGTATGGCCAAAGGAAGGAAGGTGGGATTATTGATTTTTCATATTGAACATTTAGAACAATATTTGCATAATTTTGATAAAAATAAACGGGAGCAGAGGAGGAAAAGTAGGGAAGGAGGACGATAAGTTGATAAGAAAGGATTATATGCATACTCCATGGTTCTTTTGGAAACGGCTCAATAATTCTGAATGATTGACTGTACCTCCCCTAGCATCAAGCCCACCTATGGTAGTTTTTATGAAAGGAAGCTTGGTTTCTAATATGAAGCTCTGCATACAATACAAAAGAAAACTGGAGTGTAGTTCAGAAGGACTTAAATATAATAATATTTGGAGGTTCTTTATTACACAAAATGGTTCAAAGCAGTCTGCATTGAGGCAGTAGTGTTGGGGTCTATCATTTATAAAGCACAGAGATGTACAGGAAGATGTTATCTTGAAAAAAGGCACAGGGAAGAATAATTTTTCCCTATGTTACTGAATTTTCCACATTGGTGTTGGCACAAGGTAAATGCTCATTAAATATGTATTGACTAAATAAAAGAATCTAAAAATACTTCCTAAACACAAAAGAAGTCTTAAGTATGTTAGACTAAAAAAAATTAGGGTGATCTAAATCTGAGTAAAAAATATAAGCACTGGTCATGAATTCTCACCAGAAATTATTCTCACCAGAAAACCTCTTATTCTGTGTTACAGTAAGAAATGCCTTGAATCAGTATGAGAGCATTTTAAAGTTTGAATATTATAAATTGCAGTATTTGACAATATTGCTCTGCTGAATAATGGATATGCTGGATCTACATAATAGGATTCAAAGCCACCTTTGAAATCTTTTGGATGTAAATGATTTATCTTGTTAAGTACATCAATTACTTACTTGCTTGAAAGATAACAAAGATAAAAAATTATGAGGTGATATTTATTCCTCTTTGACCCTAAAATGAGCAAAGAGAATAATACACTCTGTGTTTACATAGAAAAGTTTACCTGAGAAATCACAACTCTGGAAAAATCAGTGATTAATCACCACCACACCAATGTGAATTAGATTAGTAACTTGTTTTAGATCTACTTGTGAAGACATCTAAATGAAAGCATGAAAATAATGCTGCTAACTTTCTGTGTGGCTGAGGGATATGTGTCTTCACTTTTAAAGAAAAGCATGCTCAACTGTACTGCAAAAAAGTCACCTTTTATTTAAAGACACTGTTCAAACCTTAAGGTTTAAAATAAAGAAATGACTTCCACAAAAATTAAACCATGACATTCTAAATTCTTGGGGGGCTGTATTTTATCTGTCTTTGTTTTCTTTTCCTTTTTAAAAAAATTTTTTTAACTTTTTTTTTTTCTTTTACTTTATTTAATTTACATCCAAGTTAGCTTATAGTGCAACAATAATTTCAGGAATAGATTCCTTAATGCCCCTTACCCATTTAGCCTGTCCCCCCCCCAACCCCTCCAGTAACCCTCAGTTTGCTTTCCACATTTAAGAGTCTCTTATGTTTTGTTCCCCTCTCTGTTTTTATATTATTTTTGCTTCCCTTCCCTAATGTTCATCTGTTTTGTATCTTAAAGTCCTCATATGAGTGAAGTCATATGATATTGGTCTTTCTCTGACTAATTTCACTTGGCATAATACCCTCCAGTTCCATCCAGGTAGTTGCAAATGGTAAGATTTCATTATTTTTGATGATGTTTATTTATTTTTGAGAGAGAGAGAGAGAGAGAGTGAGCAGGGGTGGGGCAGAGAAAGAGGGAGACACAGAGTCCGAAGCAGGCTCCAGGGTCTGAGCTGTCAGCACTGAGCCCGACACGGGGTTGGAACTCATGAACCATGAGATCATGAGTTGAGCCGAAGCCGGCTCCTCAACCGACTGAGCGACCCGGGATCCCCTTTCTTTGTTTCATTTTCTGATGCTGTCAGGAGTGAAGGGGGCAGGCTGTCTAGAGAAATCTGTCTGAGGAAGACAACGACTAAGACCCATGTGCATTCCTGTGCTAGAAGATTATGATTTCTTTATTCTTCACAGAAAGTTTTTCCTCCTATCTCTGTTAAAAATGGCACGAAACAAAAGCCCCAAAACAACCGTAATAATTTTCTGTTAGACACAAAAGGCTTGCAAGTGTAACCTACTGTTGGAAATACTATCAATGCTTCTTGGAATTTTAATGGCTTCTAGGCTGTGAACTCAGACTCACACTCCTCCAGGTGATTGATGAAACTGGAAAGCCCGGGGTGCTGCAGCAACTTTTCCAGTTTTACCTTTACCAGGACTCACAGGAGGTGGTGGAGAAGCAGAGATCTTAGGGGATTTCAGGACCGAATTACACATGCCATCATTGTAACGGGGGTGGGGGGGGGAGCGGTGGGCAAGATAATCCCCATTCTGCTTCCCCACAAGATTTCATAAATTCTACACAAATATAAATAGGAGCTTCAACTGGCTACATTTACAACTGCAGGTAGCATCCTTGGAGAGACACTCTGGAGGTCTTGAATGCTGGTTTGGCCATTATAAAAATTTCCACCAAATGAGCAGATTATTATGAAACTGAAAGGGCCAATAGCACTTCAAAGATGTTCCCCCTTAAGGCTTACCTATCAGAATGCGAAGTATTTATTTGTTGAAAGACGTGTTAAGTTTCCTGCCTTGACAATGTGATTGTTCTGAAATTGCTGGCAATGCTAATGTTTTGGCCCAAAGTGAAACAAATGGGGAGATTTTGTCTGATGTTTTGTTTTTTCAAACTGCTTATAATCCTGGGATGGCATCAGATAAGCTCTGTCTGAAAACCTAAAAATTGAAAATAAAGCCAGATACTTGGGGATAATAAGAAAGAAATGAAAATTGTGATATGCCAGGTATAAAGTACTTAGATCTTCTGGGCAACTTACTAAGACTATTTTCCTTTGAGAAAATTAGAGATGTTTTACAAAGGTACTTTTTCCCTGCTAATTTATTTAAATTTTGCAAGTGTTTAAAGCAAGAATGAGGGCTGCTTTGGTCGTTCAGTTGGTTGAGCGTTCAATTCTTGATTTTGGCTTGTGATCTCATGTTTGGTGGGTTTGAGCCCAGCAACAAGCTCCGTGCTGAAGTATGGAGCAAGCTTGGGATTCTCTCTTTCTCTCTTTCTCCCTCTCTCTCTGACCCTCCCATGTGCATGCTCTCTCTTTCTCTCTCTCAAAACAAATAAATAAACGTAAAAAAAAAAAAAAAAAGCTGGGGCGCTTGGGTGGCTCATTTGGTTGAGTGTCCGACTTCAACTCAGGTCATGATCTCAAGGCTCGTGAGTTCGAGTCCACATCAGGCTCTATGCTGACAGCTCAGCGCCTGGAGCCTGCTTCAGATTCTGTGTCTCCCTCTCTCTGCCGCTCCCCTGCTCCCTCTGTCTCTTTCTTTCTCAAGAATAAGTAATAAATAAATAATAAATAATCACATTGCCTTCTGGGGCTTATAACATACATGTAATACATTTGACAAATATAGCAAAAAGCAGGGGCATGGTAAATGGACTCACATGGTTGCAAAGTTTCTGTATTTTACATCAAGTAGTACAATAGTAACTCCAGACTGTGAAAAGCTAAAGATGTATACTATAGTCCCTAGAAAAGCCAGTAAGAAAATACCAAGAGATATAATTAAAAAGAAGGCAGAGGGGTGCCTGGTTGGCTCCGTCAGTTAAGTGCCAACTTCGGCTCAGGTCATGATCTCACAGTTTGTGAGTTCGAACCCCACGTCAGGCTCTGTGCTGACAGCTCAGAGCCTGGAGCCTGCTTTGGATTCTGTGTCTCACTTTCTCACTGCTCCTTTGTCACTCGTGCTCTGTCTCTCTCTGTCTCTCAAAAATAAAACATTAAAAAAAAAAAAAAAAAAGAAGGCAGGAAAGTAGGAAGAGAGGAACGACAACAAAAAACCCCAGTGGGGACACACAGAAAACAGATAGTAAAGTGGTGGGCCTGCAACCTAACATATTAGTGGTTACATGAAATGTTAATGGACTAACAAGCTACAAACAGACGTTTTTCCTTAAGAGTTAAAGATTTAAATTCACTTTTGGAGCTGGTTATTCCTTATTTTTAGGAACAAAAATCCCAAACTAACAACTCTGGATAGCCCTCTTAGTTACATGAATGTAAAGCAAGGATCTACCTGTTGTTCTGGGGGTAAATTTTGGATGTAGCCTGTTATTGATCATCTGATCCTGGATCTCTTGCCTTATAGCCACCAGCAAGAGCTTAACCAGAGAAGAGCTGGAACACTTGGGACTCAGCACGTTTGTCTCAGGTTTCTCTGGACAAAGGGCTACCACAAAGGAGAGTGACATCGTCTTTCTTTTTGAAAAATCAACAGTTTGATTTCCAGAACTACATCTCTATACGTACTCTATGAGGTGTAGCCGTCATACCATGACGGTGGGCAGCAGTGAATCAAAGATAATGCAGTAACAGTGACCAGGAGAACTGAGATTTGTTGAAACAAGAAGGGGCCAATTCTTGGATGGTGGTGGTCAAAATGAATCTGGGCTCAGGTGATTAGACACAATCTTGTCAGTTTGGTGGTCACAACCAAAGAGTGTGTTGAAAACCAGATAGTCTGGGTGGCTCAGTCGGCTGAGCGTCTGACACTTGATTTCAGCTCAGGTCTTGATCTCAGGGTTGTGAGATGGAGCCCTGCATCAGGTTCCTTGCCAGGCATGGAGCCTGCTTAAGATTCTCTCTCTATCCCTCTACCACTTGCATGGGTGCGCGCGCTCTCTCTCTCTCTCAAAAAAATTTAACTTAAATTAAAAACAAACAAACAAACAAACAGGCAGTTTGTCAGACATAATCAGCATGTGCTGTGTGCCAGGGTACTGTCCCAAGTTCTTTAACACACATTACCTATCTTACTGGTAATCCTGTAACATGCTTATTATTACAATATCAATTTCATATTTAATTTATATTTATATTAATGCTCATGAAGGTTAACTGACTTGTTTTTCCTCATGGAATCATGGCCGGTAGGAGACATAGCTGGGTGTTCTGATTTCAACTCCTTGACTCTTCGCAACAGCATACCTGTCTCAAGAGTCAGGAGACTCACTCTAAGTTTAGGGCAGCCATCAGGGTCAAGGAATTAGGGACATTGGACATGGAGGTGACTTTCAGCTCATCTAGAGAGCTTCCCAGGCTCTCTTTGGGGCAAGGGTCCATTCCAGGGAGCCTGCCTGGGCCTGCCAAGAGCAGCAGGTGAGCCCTGATAAGTGGATTAATCTGCCCAGAGAGGGAAGTGCAGATCCTGACTGTGCCTTGGAATGGCGGTGGAGGATCCGAGCTGCCATGTATAGGAACAGACCCCAGAGCTTGTATGGGCCTCGAGGGAATGCTTTGTCCACTGACTTGAAAAAACTTCAGCCAAGCCAAATAATACAAGTCACTGTAGGAGCAGAATGACAAGCACATTCCTTGAGATTATACCTAAAAGGGAAGCAAGAATAAAGGGAAAGTGGGGGATGTTCCCAGGCCTTTGATCTTGTCTACCTGCCACAGGCCTCTCCTCCCCCTCCAAGAAACTTCCTGAGGCAGGAAATGGTGACATCACCCTGTGTTTGTCAGCACTCTCCAGTTCTGAGTCATCAGGATTGTTGGCATGGTTTTCCAGAAGATTTCCAAGTAGATGATTTACTCCCCTTTTAGGGGCTTGGCATTGTGTTGGGCAACTGTCACTCAATGAACTGCCAGACTTCCATTCAGTGTGGGATTTCCTCCTTGGAACATCATTCAGGAGCCTCATAAGCAGTATCTTCTAACTCCTTTTTAACACTGTCTTTATATTAACTAACTCTAAGTTGGGTGGATGAGGTAATAAAAGTAGAATAGGGTTTTCAATTATTGGTTATTCCAAACAGTGTCATAGGAGACATCTTTCTACATAAATGTATGCAATATGGTTGAGTGTTTCTTTTTTTCTTTTAAAATTTTTTAATGTTTATTTTTGAGAGAGACAGAGACAGAGACAGAGTGTGGGGGGGGGGGGGGGGGGCAGAGAGAGAGGGAGACACAGAATCCAAGCAGTCTGCAGGCTCTGAGCTGACAGCACAGAGCCTGACGCGGACTTGAACTCACCAGCCGTGAGATCACGACATGGGCCAAAATCCAGTGCTTCACCTGCTTAACCGACAGAGCCACCCAGGCACCCAGGGATGAGTGTTTCTGTAGTACAGATATTTAGATGTAGAACTGGGGGGTCATGGGATACAAGCATTGATGTTGTTTTATCATTTTAAAAACCCTTTTATTATGGAAATTGGAAAGCAAATATAAAAGGAGAGAGAACAATATAATGAACACTCATTTAACCCTTTATGTAGCTTTCATAAGTATCAATTCACAGCCAACTTTAATTTCTTTCTCCTCTTGACTTTTTCCTTGTCTTCCCTCCCCTTGAGGGCATAATTGCCTTGATTATCTTAAAGCAAATCTCGGACATCACATAATTTCATTTGTAACCATTTCAGTATGCATAACTTAAAGATTATTCCTTTTTATTTACTTATTTTTAGTTTTTTTCAAGATTTTATTTTTAAATAATCTCAATACCCTACATGGGGCTCGAACTCACAACCCCGAGATCAAGAGTCGCATGCTCCACTGCTGAGCCAGCCAGGCACCCCAAAGACTATTCCTTTTTAAACAAACAGAACCACAACACCTTTTTCACACTTCAAAAATTAATGATATCTTACTATCATCCTGATATGTCATTTTAAGTCTGAGTAGGTTCTCAAAAATTGTCCTGCAAAAAAAAAAAAAAAAAATACTAATCTATCTTTCCACCAACAGTGCTGTTCTGGGGCACAGAATTCTGGAGGGAAAGGCAGGGTACAAGGGAAGGAACTTGCATTAGCCAATGTTGAAACGTAGAGAACGACACCGAGAAATGGCACTGTGGCAAGAGCGGAAGCTGAACCCACCAGTGCTTCTGTGAGCTCTCATACACTTAACTCCCCTAAAGAACAGTCTTGAATAACAGACAACATCAAAAGGCAGCTGTGCTTTTCTCAGAATAAAACAGCTGAGCCAAACAACCAAAACCAAACAGCTGTACTGCCTTTGGATTTAGTGTTACATTAAAATTAGATGGTTTCTTTCTCTAGCCTTTTTTTTTTTTTTTTGGCAGAAAGAAACAATTGAAGAGTTTTATTTCAGACATAAATGTTATGTTCGAATCATTTGCACACAGCCCACAGTAAAACGTTAGTTATTATGGAAATTTGACTGATCGCATTGTCACTCACGAGTGTAGACCCTCTCTGTAGTGTTTTCATTATTCATACTACTTAATTATTTAGAATTTGCCTGTGTACAGTGAACATTTATGATCCAGAAGTAGAGGTTCAGTTGTCAATTTTTCAGATATTTTATTTGTAAAAAATATGAAAACATTCTGTTGGATTAAAACAACTTAAACTTCATTTTTAAACTGGTACTAATTCTTTTCCTTTATAGAAAAGCTAATTATTATCCATCAATCTAAATTGAATAGAACCAGGCAGGCAAAGAACAATACAAAACATTGTCTTAATTCTCCCTTACAAGAAGCCTATAACCTTCCCCCCAAAAGGTAATACTATGCATTAAATTTTTACATTATAAAAAATTACATGTCCTTTGTGGAAAACAAAGGTAAGCTGAAAAAAGAAAATAAAGATTCCTATTTCTTCTTCTCCAGGTATTTCTTCTCCAGGTATTAACCTGCTACTCTATGCTAGACATAGCCACTCTCCAGATCCTGCCATTCGTAAATCCATTTTGCAAATTCAAGGTTTCTACTCAACATTCTCTTCTGTGATCTGCTTTGTTTTCTACATATGTCAGGATAATTTTTCCGTGTCATTCAACTTTTTCACAATGCAATTAACATAGTTCCACAAAAACATTTTTAACCTTTTTCTCCGTATGTGTACAGTTTGGGTGTGAAAATATTTAGAAGCAGGCAGGAGAAGACGGACTTCAGACCAATGCTGCTCATACTATCTGTGCTGAACGACCAGTTCTTAAAATTTCCAATCCATTGTGGGCTGATAATTCTGAAAAATAAGGTAAAAATAAGAAAGGTAAAAATACTAACAGAAAAAAAAAATTTTCAAGAAAAATTTGAAAAATTAATAGAAAAATGAGATAAAGGTGGACAAAGTACCGGCCCACATCTTTTATTGTTAGATGTGATAGATATAAAATTCCTCTGTGAAATTGTTACATGCATGTCTGAGTGTTTATTCTCAATATTTATATTGATACCACAGCCCAGTGACAGTTACGTGGACTACACTTTGATTACACTGCTTTATACTTTACCACGAACACTGAATAAATGTTTCTCTTCGTAGAGAGTCATGAATGGAAAGGTTAAATAATACTATCAATTTGCTGTTTGAGATAAATACCGGCAACCTTCCACTTTCCACAAGAAGGCCCAGACTTCAAGAATGATTCCAGACTACTCTCTGGATGGGCCAACCAATAAAGAAGTCCAACATAGATCTTGCTTTTGTTGTGATTGATTCTTTTAAGCAGCTTTATTGAGGTGTAACTGACATACAATAAACTGCACATATTAAAAGCATTCAATTTGATAAGTTTTGACATATATACATACCTATAAAACTATCTCCACGATAAAGATAATGAACATATATATCAACCTAAAAAGTCTCTTACCCTCTTATAATTTTCTTCTCTTCCCTGCCCTGGGCACCCTCCCTTTCTCAGGCAACCACAGATTTGCTTTCTGTCACTATAATTTATTGTGAATTTTTACGATTTTTATATAAATGAAATCATATAGCATGTACTCTTTTATTGTCTAGCTTCTTTTAATTATTTTGAGTATACATTATATAAATACTTTGAGATTTGTTCACATTGTATGTATCAATATTTTATTCCTTTTATTGTTCAATAGTATCCCATTGTATGGAGAGACCACAGTTTCTTTATCCATTTACCTGCTGATAGACATTTGGTTGGTTCTAGTTTTTGCTGATTATAAATAAAGCTGCTATGAACATTTGTGTAGAAATCTTTGCATTGACATAAGCTTTTTCTTTTCTCCTGGGTAAATACCTAGGTGTGAAATGGCTCAATAATATGCTAAATGTATCTTAACTTAGTCTTTCTTTTTTTTAATGTTCATTTTTATTTTTGAGAGGGAAAGAGGGAGGGTAAGGAGGGAGTCAGAAGATCCCAAGCAGGCTTGGTGCGGACAGCAGAGAGACCGACGAGAGACTTGAACTCACGACCCTTGAGATCATGACCTAAGCTGAAGTCAGATGCTTAACTGACCAAGCCACCTAGTGCCCCACTAAATGCATCCTAAACTTTTTAAGAAACTGCTAAACTATTTTCCAAAGGGGTTATTTCATTTTATATCCCCACCAGCAGTGAATGAGAGTTTCAATTACTCCACATCCTTTCCAACACTTGTTCGGTCAGTCTTTTTTAATTTTAGCTATTCTGTTAGATGAGAAGTGGCATCAGAGTGTGGTTTTAGTTTGCATTTCCCTGACGATTAATGATGTTGAACGTCTCCTCATGTGCTTGCTTATTCGCTGTCATCAGTACAACTTCTTTGGTGAAGTATCTGTGTAAATTGTTGGCCCATTTAAAAAATTGTGTTATTTTCTTCTTAAGATTTCTTAATATAGTCTAGATACAAGTCAGATTTATCAGACATACACTTTGTAAATTTTTCTCCCAATCAGTGTCTTTTCATTCTTCTAACATGCCTCCCAAAGAACAGAAGTTTTTAATTTTGATGATGAATTTTCAAAGTTATGACTGGTCCTAGCAGACTTGCCACCACTAGAAGAGAAGACAAGTTCTAGAATGAAAAAATAAGAACAAAATAATTCAGGAAGTACCTGGTGTTGTGAAGTCTCACCATCAACCACAGATGAGTGAACAGACAGGACAGCTGTTTTTTACTGAAGAGGGAACAGAGAGAATCTGTCTCAAGATCAGAAACTACAACCTCAACCCCTCCATTGGCTGTCCCATATTACTTGATATTAACTTTGGGAGGCAAGTTATGAGACTGTAGAGAATTTACCTCCTTAAAGTAGCAGTTTAGAAATTAAGAATGCCTGAAAATACTCTTAGATTTGGTTTATATGATTGAGGATGACTGTAAAATAAGCCACTGTATTAGTTTGCTAGGCTACCATAACAAATAACACAGACTAGGTGGCTAAAACAACAAAAAATTATTGTCTCATAGTCCTGGAGGCTGGAAATCTGAGACTAAGGTGTTAGTAAGCGAGGTGATGCCTTGCTCCTTGGAATGTCGATGGCTTCTTACATGGTCTTCCCTCTGTATATGTCTGCACCTTAACCTCTCCTTAAAGGAACAAGTGTCATACTGGATTACGCGTCACCCTAATGACCTCATTTAACTGTAATTATTGCTTTGAAGACCCTGCCTCCATGGCCCCTGCGTAGCTCAGTCAGTTGAGCTTTGACTTCGGTTCAGGTCATGATCTCGGGGTTCGTGGGTTCGAGCCCCGTGTCAGGCTTCTGTGACAGCTCAGAGCTTGGAGCCCACTTCGGATTCTGTGTCTCCCCCTCTCTCTGCCCCTCCCCTGCTCATGCCCTGTCTCTCTCTGTCTCTAAAAATAAATAAATGTTAAAACAAACAAACAAAAAAAAGACCCTATCTTCAACTACAGCCTCAGTTGGAGGACTTCAAGATATGAATTTGGAGGGGACATAATTTAGCCCATAATACCCACCTAAATGAAAGGACACCTTCAGAAGGACTATATATTTTATTTTTGTTTTTGCTTTTGTTTTGTTTGAAAGATTTTTATTATTTTAAGTAATCTCTTAGTGTGGGGCTAGATGTGGGGTGGGACTAGAACTCACAACCCCAAGATCTAGAGTTGCACACTCCATGGGCTGAGCCAGCTAGACACCCCTGAAGGACTGTATTTTGAATCCATTCAGCACTGGTATAGGAGCAAAGTGAGTAGACTTTCTAAAGGACCCCAAGAATGTGCAACCCAGGTGGAATTAAGTAGTAATAATTTGTAAGCAAATCTGTATAACAATGTAGATGAATTATCTCTTAGTAACTTGCCCTGAACTTTTATTTTAAGGGGTGGAATTGTGTATAAATTTGTATTCACACTCTTTCCAGGCAATCAGAACAGGGGAGTATATGAGTTGGAATTAACCAGCCACCTTTACCTACATCAGGTTTTCTCTATCTTGACCCTACTGACATTATATTTATTTTTTATTTTTTAAAATTTATTTATTTATTTTAAGTAGGCTCCATGCCCAATGTGGAGCTTGAAATCACAACTTCGAGATCAAGGGTCGCATGCTCTGCCGACTGAGCTAGCTAGGTACCCTGACACTATTGACATTTTAGGCAAGACAATTCTTTGTTATGGGAAACTGTCCTGTACATCACAGGATGTTTATCTGCATTCCTGGCCTCTATTCACTAGATACTAGTATCTGTCTGGAGCAAAAATGTCTCCAGACAGACATTGCCAAATGTCTCCTGGGTGACAAATTGTCCCAGCTCAGAACTGATCTAGATAATATTTTTCTAGATTCTGAAAGAGAGTAACTCAGCCACTGGACAATATGAAAAAGAAAGAAAAAGTGATATTATGTGTGAACTGAAGTACAAGTGTCCAGTTTGGGCCCAGCATACAACATTTTGCAAAGTCTTTTCTATGTCTTCTAATTGAGCGACCTTAGCTGCTCAATGTCTCGTTGCTTTCCTCAACCCTACTTTTCTCTAAGTCTTGGGTATATAAAGATTTGCTACACATGCTTTCTGCCCCAGATCTTCTTTTCAGTGTTCCCTCTTTCTTGGGACCTGTCCCTTTGGATCATTTGCCTAAATCTGCTGGCTAAAGCTGAAAAGAATTATAGACGCTAGTGTTAAAAGCTGTCAAGAATTACTAGGCTAAATTTGCAAGTTGTGTTTGCCTTTTTAAAGAGGATGTTCTTTGTTAACTCGATGGAAGATTCTTTAAGTGAATTTCACGTAAGATGACATGTTGGGTGTAGAACATGAAATCTTCTCTCTAGGGGTTCAAATTGGATGACATTGGCCATAGTGTAACCTTACCAATGGGTAAGCCTTTCCAGAAAACACCTCTTGGTGAACCGTGAGTCATTCTCCCCCCTTTGTTAGCTGCTGGGCACTGAAGAAGTTAAGCAACACATTACAGGCTGTAAAATGGAGATAATAATAGTACTTGCCTTATAAGGTTATTATGAAGATTCAAAGAGATAATCCACATAAAGCCCTTAGAAGAGTGCCTAGCACTTACTGAGGGCCCAAAAATGTTAGCTCTTGTTATTTATTCATTAAATATATAGTGAATTCTGGCTTTGAACTAAGCATTGTGCAAGGTGATGTGGCAGAGTCAAAGATCAGTCACAGATTCAATATCAAAGAAATGATTAATGTATCAGTAGTATTACTAGCTACCATTTACTGAGCACCTCCCGTGGGTCAGCTTCTATGCTATGTGCCTTATATTCATTATTTTGTTTATTCTTCAAAAAGATCTTGCAAAATAGACCTCACTTTATCCTATTTTATAGATGAGAAACCCGAAACTCCTTGGGGTAAACAAAGTACCATAAATCAGCTATTTAGTCATGGATGTGAGATTTACGTAAGACCTGGTTGACGCCTAAGTTCTGCACTCTTCTCTGTGAGTCTATGGTCATAGAAGAGACACTGCACACACATCAAGTAGTGTACCACCTAGGAAAAAGTGCTATGTGCCTTAGGAGAGATATTGATAAATTGTGACAGGGATTAGAATAGGAAGAGATTTTTCCCTTCAGGGTTTTAGAGAAAACCCATAGGAGAGGTATCATTTGGGCTGAATTTGCACGTGTGGAATTGGCAGGGTTGAGGTGGGTGGGAACATTCCTGAATATAAGAACAAAACCATACAACAGGAAATTGTGGTTTTTAAATGAGGAACAAGAGGGAGTTTGGTTTGACTAGAATTATGAAGGAAACACTAATCAGCTCTAGCTGGAACTATCGCCCCTTTGTTCTCCCTTTGACTCTCTGTGTTGTCCTTGTGAGGACTTGGTCCTCCATATATATATTGTCTGCATTACTAGGAGAGAGACCATCTTTCTAAATATGATCATGTTGCTCTACTGTACAGAATTCTTCAGTGTCTCCCCATTATCAACATGATAAATATCTAAATTTTAGAGCCTTCATAATGTGCCTCCAACCTACTGCCTGGTCACACCCACTTATATTTTCCCTCTTCCATGTTATGCCTAGCAATACTCAACCCAACTGGTGGTTCTTGTGTTCCCTGACTCTGTCCTTGTCTTCACACATGCGCTTTTTCCTTTCCCTTTCTTGTACGCCTGGAAAATTCCACCTTCATTCTTTGGTTTCAGCTCTTAAATTGCTTTCCTTGAAGCCTTCCCAGACATCCTCTATCTCCACCTCCAGGCAGAATTGGCCTATCATTTTAGGCACCCACTACATTGGGTATGTGATCAGTAAGTGATTATTTAATTATTATGATTAAATAATTTTAGTATGATTATTTAATTATGATTGATATGTTCTTCCATTTTTTACCTTTTTGAGGACAAAAGCCATGTCTTATTTTCTCTTCTGCATTCTCAAGTCTCCATACATAGCAAGGGTCCAATAAATGGCCCTTGAATAAATGAATGAATAAATGCATGACTGAATACTGGGAGAGTATTAGCAAGGAATTTTGAGGCTCTATCTTTGGAGATCTAGATGAACTAACTCAGTTCTCTTTATTTGTTTTATTTTGTTCTGCACTGGGGAACCAGGGAATATTTTTGAACAAGGGCCATTAATCTTGGATTAGTATGTAAAGCCTATAGGAAAGGCCAAAGTCAGAGAGATCAGGAGGCTGTAATAAAAACATGGGAGAAAGACAATGAAGACCTGAATTGGAGTAGTGTTAGAAGAACATTTTGCTTTACCTTTTTTAAAAAAAAAAAAAAAGATTTTATTTTTAAGTAATCTCTACACACAGCTTGGAGCTCGAATTTACAACCCTGAGATCAAGAGTTGCATGCTCTACTGACTGAGCCAGCCAGGCAAACCCACTTTACCTTTTTGATCAAGAAAAATTTTGTTGGGAAACGAAGTGAGCTTTCCATGTATCATTTTTTTTTTAATGTTCATTTATTTTAGTTTTGAGAGAGAGAGGGAGCATGAGCGAGGGAGAGGCAGAGAAAGAGGGAGAGAGAGTCCCAAGCAGGCTCCTGCTGTCGGCGTGGGGCGTGGGGTGTGGAGCCCGATGCTGGGCTCCATGTCACAAACTGTGAGATCAGGACCTGAGCCAAAATCAAGAGTTGGTTGCTCAACCGACTGAGCCCCCAGGTGCCCTTCCATTTATCAAACTTTTAACAAATACCCCAGAGCTTAAATAAGAAATTCCTAGATGCTCCTAGATGCTCCATTCTTCATGTTCATCTGTAAAATGAGATTGGAATTGATGTGTTTCAATTCCTTGTGGCTGATATGAGAGGATTTCACTGAGTTATGCTCCTTCAAGGCAGGGACTTTGAGCCCGTGGCACCTGCAGAACCTTGAACAGAGCTTGGCAGATGGGTGCTCAACAGACGTTTGTTGAAAGAATGCCTTCTGTGTTGTCTTGTTCAGTTTAGTGGCTCTACTGTAATTGCTCCCATCTTCTCTCTCGTCCTCTCCATTCAGAGAAACGAGACCTTTGTCTCTGATACTTACTCTTTGATGGTGCCATTTCTCCAGCCTGTGTTGGCCTCTTTTGTCTCACTAAATCATACTGTATATTTTTCAAAACAAACAAACAAAAAGCCCATGAACTTTTCCCAGCTGAATCCAACCCCCTACCTTCCTCCGCTCTTTTCTGACTACACTACTGAACACCACTCGGGAGTCAAGAGGTAAATCAGGCGCTTGAAACCCGCTTACTGGCAGATTGTGAAATCCTTGAAAAAAGTCTTGGCTTTTTTAGTGAATCTTGCCCTAGGTCGTTGGTTCCTATATCTGGCCGGGTGTCATCATCAGAACTAGTTAAACATCTGCATTCCTGGTGCCATTCCATCTTTACTGTCTCAGAATTTAGGATGGGGTAGGGGCCTGAGGAGGACAGCAGGAAGCCCAGGAATCAAAATTTTAGTAAGTGTGCAGGTAATTCTGACATCCAGAAGGGTAGCCAAAACACTTGGTGTAAATGTCTTCCAGGGTAAGCAAAGGGGTGAGAGAGAAAGATATGTGCAAACTTTGGTGGAGACTGGAAGAAGAGAGGAGAGACCCTAGGCTTTGCTTAGTCTGACACTGCTTTTCAGGGTTATCTATGCATTTAAAATTTTATATCTACATTCTACATTTTCTTTCATGCTTTTCATGGCTAACACATACATGGAGTCTGGAGGCCCCGGAACTTGCTACTACATTTGTATTAAAGGCAGGAATTTCCATAAAAACGAACAGACCTAAATTCTTTTATCATAAAATCCTAGAAATGTTAGGAATCTTAAAGGTCTTTTAGTGGGACATGCAAATTTCTAAGACTACTTTAGATACCCAAAGGCTAAGCAATGACATCAAGATTAGCAATGCACATAATTGTGGTGAGTAACCCAAGTCAAGCTTTACCTGAGGCTTCCTGCCCCAGGCATTGCTTGTGGAGAGATCAGGGAGCCAGAGACTGAAAGCGGAAAGGGGCTAGCTAGATCTGGATGGTTGCACACAGGAAAATGAAAGGAAACAGGACTGTATACGGAGAACAGAAGGAGTGGGACAGGAGTATGGATAGACACAATCTCTCAGTACACACAAAGGAATTCATTCACTCCTTCACCAAACATTTATTAGTCATCTACTTGGAGCCAGATCTGATACTAGCCAGAGTTCCTGCCCTCAAAGAGCTCTCAATCTAGAGGACAGACAAATACACATTACAATAGAGGTGATAAGTCTTAACAATAGAGGCAGATACAAGGAGTAAGGTAAGGATACACTAAAATACTACAGCCCAAATAGCTCTTTCCCACTCTTTTTTCAAATGCTGACTTTCTTTTGTGTTTCTTTTCTTTAAAGGGGCGTTTCACTCCATGGGGGTGATGAATACACTTTGCCTTTATCTCCCTCTTCTACTCTCCCCTGTAATCGCAAAGCTATTGCTGGATGCTGTGGAGCAAAGGTATTACCTTGGTGTGATATAAAATGGCAACTGTGTCAATGTAGCTTTTGAGATATTTCAGGGATGTATTCGCTAGAAGCAAAAAATTAAGGAACAGGTTGAAGGTGCCCCAGACCGGTATCAGGGCAGAGATGTTCAGGGACAGGAGGAAGGAATTAATTGGAGTATGAGAAAGAAAAAAACATTATCCCAAACATGGAAATGGCTGCAATTAGGAAATATCAGGCAATATAGTTTAACCTGCATAGTGGAAGGTAAGCATTTCCTGATTAGAAAGGGGGGGAATACATCTCAAAACATTTAATAAAGAACCACGTGAATCAGAAGAGCTACAGGAAATTTTAAGGATACCAGGAAAGATGTTACACTGTTAAAATCTACTGTTGTAATTGTTATATTAATTGAAAATTAATAATCAAATCGGTATAATCAGTGGTAAATTTAGTCTGAATGACACCCAATGATTAAATTTACTATGCAGCTATAATTTAGTTAGTTAATGCCAAATTCAAATAACATTTAAATAATAAATAGCTTCAAATAAAATGTAAAAGATGGTCCTGTTTTTTCCCCCCAAAGATTATATAAGATTTTTATTGCGATGGAATCCTAAATCATTTTATACAGCTTTTCATTTCTAATGGCTAGGTTGAATCTGTGCTACACAGATTTAGTTATTATTAGATATCTTGTAATTCAGCCCTTTCCACTGAAGTCAGTGCTTCCTTTTTATTTCTTTCTGCTCCTGCTGCAAGACAGGCACATGCTAGGCATTCAAAAAATAATCACTGACTGTTGAAAACCTTGACTAGATATGCAGACTCAGTTTATGCTTTTGATCTGTTATAGAAAAGAATAAAATATGGACTCAGGAATCCATAGCCACTTCGACACATTCATTCCCTCCCTCCCCCCAAGTACATATCAGGAAAATATTTGCACTCTCTGGACACATTTCTTCCGATAAAATTGAGATCACATTCAGGGTGCTTATTATAGGAGAGCATGCCTGCAACTCAGAATCCACTCCACGGGGCCTTTCGGCTGGATAAGCTGCAGAATGGCCTCAGTTCTCCCACATACTTCCCTGTTGCAATAATCAGTCACCTGGACTCTCAAGTGCGGCCTGGTTGCCATGGGCAGACTTGTTAGCATGCAAAAGATAGCACCTGTGACTGTACATATTGAAAATGCAATCGCAGGTGTATTTGCAAATTGGATTTTCAAGGGGGAAGTTTAAGCAAATCCTTTTGAAAGTGAATCCCTCCAAGGTGTGAGTAATGAAAAAACAAGAAGAAAAGTGACAATCAAAAACCTATTAAAATCTAGTTTCCAGAGAAGAATCTGACTGCCTAATGACATTTATGCTTTCATAGCTAGGCATTTAACAGTCATTTTGTGTCGGTTGCTGCCTTTATAAATGCACATGACAAATTTTTCAGTTCTCTGTTGCTGAGACCCTAATCCCCACCACTCTTGGGTGCTTGAAATGAGCTGATGGGCCTGGGAGATGAGGTTCTCTATCCCTTTGAATTTTTCCACAGGAAATTACAAAGATACCTCAGTCACCAATACATGAAGCCAATCACTTGTCCAATCCATTCATTCCATTTATTCTTGCTTGCTTTTATTCCGTCTTCAAAATTCAGGGTATATTATTATGGCAAAAAAAAAAAAAAAAAAAAAAAAAAGACCAAACCAGCCAAGCCAAAATAAAGGCCAATGTTTGAAAACTTTAGACTTTGGGATAGCAATGGATTTCTGTGTCTAAACCAAAGGAAGAAATCGTTGTCACCAGAATCATCACTGCTACTTTTCATTTTCCTTCCTGTTTTGCCTCCCCAAGCGTTTGCTTTCATGGAAAGGCCACTGCGCTCCTCCAAAAGTTTTAGTCTAACTCTTCCGTTTGGTAGCTGGATTCCGTTTGCTGCTGCTGCTGCGATCCCTCTCTGGGACAAACGGAGTGGGTTTGAAGGTAGGGACAGGGATGAGGAATCAGAAGCAATAGGAACCTAGGTCTGACATTTTCGTCAGATTGTAGATGTGTGATGAGAGCGGCATCTGCTCTGCCTTTCACTCTCACCCTTCAGTTCTCCCGTCGACAGTGGTTCTCTGGTGGGGCCGCATGGAGTGGTTGACTCAGGATCCACATCTCTCCCTTTCCCTTCATGGTAAAAGAATACCATTCTAGTCAGGGAAAAGATGGAGTTCTCAAGTTTTAATACTTCAACCAGTTTAGAAGATCATCTTCACTGGTCTGGCATGAATGTATTTAAAAAGTGATTGGGATTTTATTTGATCTCCGTTGGATTCTATGGATTATGGTACCAGACCGTTAAAAAGAAATGCCACACAGGAAAGTGTTTTCTGAAAGCAAAACCTGATGTTTGCAAGACTTATAGGCTCATGGGTTTTTGATTGGGAGCGTGCATACAGACCCCTCCAATGTAAATATATACATTTTAAATTTACCTGAGCGCTTTAAACAGCTCTTAACATCATATGACAAGGAGAACATTTGTTAATCAGAAAAATTACAACCTATTCATACTTATTGTTTGATTATTTCTTTGCTGACCTCTGAGGTCCCATTGTTGATTAAATTAGTTATAGTAACTCATATTTATTTTAGAAACTAGCTATTATGAATGCAAACTCTTCTTATCGCCAGATGATTGATAGGCGCATTAAGAAGTTGTTCAACAGGTTGCTTGGTTTGAAGAAATGCTTAAATCCTGATCGGTTACTTTTTTATCAGTGAAGAGTGGGAATTAGCACAGATAAGCCCTTAGTAACAAAAATTTTATTTTCAGAGTGGAATGTGGGCCCTTTCTTTAAATGTGATTCTTTTAAGTAGCAGATTCTTCCAGTTCCCTTTTATAGATTTCATGTATACATTTTGGTAGGTTGAAAAATGTCCTGAAATAAATCATCTTCCTAGTCTGCACTGGACAAGGTATGCAATGAGGAAAGTTGTCAAGCAGCTGCAGGTGATGAAGTATCTGTCCATACTAATCATCTGGACTTTTTTCTCCTTTTAAGAAATTACTATTTTTTTCTGTTTTGTTTAGTTATTGCATAAGGGCCTCCATTTTATGAAGGCACTTAAAATAAGGCTCACAAATGCCTAACATTTTTTTGTTGGTAAAAGTATTGTTTTGAATCCTTGTTTAAATGGAGACTTGAGCACAATAGACTAACCCATGGCTATCCGAGAGGTGAATGACAGGGTTAAAGTTCGTAGGTCTTCATGTTTAATGTAGTCTTTGGTTTGCAGGCCTAGCTGGGCTTCTCCATCAGATTGGCTGTCCTTTTGTCTCATTAAAGAAATCTCTTCCTGAGGACCAGGCATTGTGGTGATAAATGGTGGTGATAAGGCCTTAATATGGACATAATCGGTACGTCAAAACCAAAGACTGAAAATTTCTTCTTGAATGGCAACTGAATGATGTTGCTCGAAAGTTCTGTCCTGTAATGCCTCAGCTTCAAAAAGGTGTCTGATGGCCCGTCGGGGCTTTTCACATGACCTCAATTTCTGATGGTGACTTTTTTATATAGAATTGTTTGGATTCTCTTACCAGTGTTGTGAAGGCAGATACCCAGGAAAGGCAATATCATATGCAAGTATGGGTGGGGCAATTTGAAATAAGAAATTACCAAAGGGATATGAAGACCGATGGCATGGAGTTCCTGAAATTGAAACCGGCCTGGTGTCATCTCGTCCAGATCTGCTGGTTCTTTGGTGGGGGTCTCTGCTGTGGACACCGTGAGCGCTTTACCTGCTGGCATATTTGTGGATGATGTGGAGAGTGACAAAACGGCAGAGGGTGTAATGATTAAACAAGTCACAGGCTCACGTCTTGCTCCCCTCCTCCACTGGCTTCCTTGGAGACACAGTTCCTTGTCAATTTTTTGAATCACATTAATATTAAACTACGACTTTGAATTGGGAAGAATGCGAGGTATCTGAAGAGTAACATTTATATCTTCCATGTGACATTTGCATCACACGGATCAACATTTAAAATGTTCTTGAGAACACTGAAAAATAAGGAAATAGAGTTCAAAAATAAAGTATAGAACTTGTTAGACTAGTTTCTGTTTAAAACTTGGTGGATTATACCTCTTTGTTTTAAACCATTAGAACAGCAATGATTGAATATCAGATTCCTTAAAGAGTCACTAGTTCCTTTTGGAAAGTTTTGATTAAAGCACTGTATTTATTAAACTGTTCTACCCACACATCTTTCCTTCAAGATGTTGTTTTTCCCACGTCTGCTGTTTTATTACATGACAGTTATTGAAAGGTTAGATGCCGTTTACTTTCCCAAGGTTTATTTTTATGTCATATAAATCATACTTTTTTTTTTTTTTTTTTTTACACCTCACAAGAAGCAGTGTGGTCTGTTCAAACTGGGCGTCAGGAGACCTGGGTTCTATTTCCGACTCTGACATGTGACTGTGGGCAGGTTAATGAATGCATGTGTCTCAGTCTCTCTGGATGCATAATGGGGATAATAATATCTCCTTCTACCTACTTCACAGAGGTGGGTTTTTTTTTTTTTTTGAGGATTAATTGCTTAATGTTTGCAAACCACTCTGAGCTCCTTTGATAAAACACAAAGCACCATTATTTATGACAATAATAATAGTGTCTTGGGTCTGCAGGCTTGCTTTCATCCAAGGATCCCAAAGTACTTTACCACTGGGATTGTAACTTTACAGAGGATTACTGTGTGGTGGCTGGCTCTCCTTGTAGAAACAGATGGTAACAAGCAGTCTGGGTTTTCACTGGAGAGTAATTAAGTCTCCCACCAACCTCTTGCGTCATTTGCATAAACTTCCCAAGAAAGCTCCCAAAAGAGAGCCTAGTCTGACTCCTTATCCCTCATCACTATTTATAAATAAGCCCTGGGCGATTTGGAATTTGGAATATCAATGTTTTCAACTCCCAAATCTATTTGTTGAGGATTAGGTAAAGCATGGGAATGTTTACACGGTAGGCAAATTAGTTTCAACAAAAACAAAAATGTAACAAGCGGGGGTTACCTGCAGGTCTTTCAGGTTGTGTACCCCAATTATGGACGAGTCCTGTGATCTCTCCCTGGCAGTCTGGTTAGCCTAACTTTCGGTTAATTGACAAAGATGAATTAAGTGCCTAACTCATGTGCATGTCTGGAGTTATTAAGGAGAAGAGTGTACGATGTGGTCCCTGCCCTCAAGTTGTTTACAACTATTGAGAAGATGAAACTAAGATACAGGAAACAATTAGTGGACCATGGAAGACAGCATGTAATGAAAGGCTAAATTGTGTGGAACAGACCGCAGGAAGTAGGAGAGAAAGGAGTGATCAATATGGACCAACGTAGTTCAGGGAAGGTTTGCTGAAGAGGTAAATGGAAAGGAGCGTATCTTCTACAGAACCCGTCTGACAAAAGAAATGTGTGTAATGCATATACGGACTAGGTGTGCCTGTTGGGAGACAGGGTGCACGGGGGAGACTCTGCCCAGGGAATGGAGTGGCGGGGGTGGGGGTGGGGGCATTTTGGAGCAAGCAAGGAGGAGGAAGCTCCCAGGGAATGGGGAAGTTTCATAGGTAGGCAGAGTTTGGACTTAATTTAAGTCACTTAAAAAAAAAAAAAAGCCTTCAGAAACCTGGGGACCTGATAAAAGCAGTGTTTTGGAATGATTCTTTGGCAATGGCATGAAGGGATCACTGGAGCAGGAAAGAGACCTAAAGCTGGGAGTGTGGCTGGAATCGGATGCAGTAATCCAGAGGGGCGGAGCACTATGTGGAAGGGTGTTGTGGAAACAGAATTAGTTAAAAATAGAGCTTTTAAGAGACTCTTAAGGACTTGAGTACAAACTAAGGGTAGATGGGGGGTGGGGGAGAGGGGAAAGTGGGTGATGGGCAGGGAGGAGGGCACTTGTTGGGATGAGCACTGGGTGTTGTATGGAAACCAATTTGACAGTAAATTATATTTTTTAAAAAAAGCAAAAAAAAAAAAAAGCTTTTAAGGAGACTTTAGCACGCGCTGGGAATGCGTCTTCTCACAACAACCCAAGATGATCTTAATATTAACTCATTTTAGCCTCGATTTCCTGATATGGAGACTGTGGCTGAGAGAGATGAGGAACTTGCCCAAAGTCCCAGGAGCTGGAACGTGTTAGGGCTCAGGTGTGTGCCCACTGTGAATCCTTTAAGGGATTAATATGGGAGCAGTAGGCATTTTGATGAGAGAAAAGCCATCCAGTCCATAGCAAAATGCTGGGTTAAATGAAGTTAAAAACCAGTTATTTCCTCTGCTTTTTTCCTGGGATTTAGAGCCTCAGGTGTGCTTCTTACAGCACGTTGTGAACCTGCAGGAGAATGGAGTCTGAGGAGCACGTCCCTACATTGACGTTGTGCAGAAAACACTTGGAAAATGCTGGCTTGGAATCTTCCCCCATAGCCACGGTAAGCACCAGGATTGGCAATCTGGGGGATCCTTCAGGGCTAGGCATGGGGAGACATTCCAGTCACTAGGAGAGAGCCACAAATTAGGATCGGGATTAAGAAAAGCAGGAAGAAAGATGAGAGGCAGACCCAGGAGGCTGCTTCCAGGGTACCAAATGAGGTTTAGGGATCTGGGAATTCAAAGTGTGAAGGCTTGGATCACAAGCAAATTAGTTACAGAGAAAACCTAGAGCCTGGGAGCTCAGAGCCCATTGTATGTGATGCTGGGTCCTCCCCTGCTTCCCCTGGTCAGACTCTGCCAGCTGAACCTGTCTCCACTTCAAAGTGTCTCTAAGTGCTAAGGCTGGCAGCTGATCCTCTTGATGTGGGATTGAAGAGAGGTGAGTAGGTTTTCCTGGTGGAAACGATTTTAGAGAGTTAGACTGCAGGCAGCAGTAGATTCGGCTGACATCCTGGAAGCCCAGGATTATAAAATTTGACTTTGACTCACGATGAAACTGGGAATAGTTCTAATCAGATAAGAAGGTTCTTGGAAAAGCATGTTCTTGCTGCTGACTCGTGAGGTGTTGAAAGGGGAAAAGGTTAAAACAAAACTATAGTTGACTCTAAAACCTCAAGAAACCTTAAACATTGGCTGGTTTTAAAATTCTGCTACAAATGATCAGAGCATTAGCCATTATTCCTAAAGCTTGCAATTTGATTTATGAATCTACCCACTGATTATTACATTTTGGATACATTTGGCAGCCCAAGTAAAGCAGGAAATCATTATTGGATAAAAAGGGCCACACAGGAGGAAGTTTTTATTGGCAAATACCAGCTTATATATTCACAAAATCCTATCATCTTAGTACAGGGAGTCTGTCTGCTGCCTCTTAGAGGTCTTTGCTAAAATATGTCCAAAGAGAGAACAATCTTTCTTTTCGTGTGTCATGTGTACCCCCAACTATTCCCCGCCTCCCGCCCACCCCCCCAAGCCTACCCCAGCACACTAGGGCCCAACCCTCTGAAATGTATTCCAGCCTCTAATACTGCTATCACCAAATCCAGCCACGTATCAATTTGATGTTGTTAACTCTTCTGTGGACATGGAAAATAGTTCTCTTTTCTTTCAAAACCAGGAATATACTAGAAGGCTATAGTTACATTTTCCTCAGTTTTCTCAGCTTTAGATGCAATAATATACATGAGTAAGTCTGACATTTGTTGGCTGCTGGAGGTGTGCAGGACACTAGGCATGTCACAAAAAATGATCTTACTTACTTCTGACAAAATCCTGTGAATTGGGCATTTTTAGCCCCATTTGAAAGATAAAGAAACTGACGCTTGAGGTTCAGAGGTTAATAACACCTTTCAAATAGTTGGTAAATAGAAGAGCCAGGATTGAAAATCTGCCATTCTTATTGGGAACTCATGGATTGAATTACGCAATCTTTTGAGTCAACTTTCCTGCAACCCCCTTCCTTTTCTTTGATTTCTTTGCTTTTCTTCACGGCCCGGTTGTCCTCGACCCTTTTTTCTTTGACTATTTGAGGCCTCAGTGTTCTGTTCTTTAGCTATAATTTTTAAATATATTATACATATACATTATTTGGGAATTTTATAATGTTTATACATTATTTATTCCCCTCCCCCCACTATTCTATCTGAAGTGGAAGCTCCTTGCAAGTGGGAACCATGCCTTGTAATACAAGCCTTCTCAGCGAAAACGTTGTACATCGAGTGGATATTGTTCTATTATGGAATGGTCAGCAAAGAGATCAAATTAAGGGGACCATCGGGACCTTTCTGGGGCCAGACCATTCTTCCTTCCTCTGTGCTCAGAAAGCATTTTGCACAAATGCAGCCAAGCATGGCAAAAAGAGGGTGGTGTGGGGGTCAGAGGACTTGGGTTGGAATCATGGCTCTGAAATCTACTACCTGTTTGCTCTTGGGAAAGTTACTATAACTTTCTAAGGACATGTTTTCTTCTTGTAAAACGGGACTGGTGATACCACTCATAAGGTTCTTGTGAGGATTAGAGATGGGATGAGGTGGGCACTTTGCATAGAGCTGGGTACATGGTAGCTGTTAAAACTACAGCTTTTATAATTAGACTGTAGTCCAATCTTGTATATTTCTCATTAAAAAAAATTTACTTAAGTAATCTCTACGCCCAATGTGAGGCTCAAACTCACAACCCCAAGAGCAAGAGTGGCATGTTCTGACTGAGCCAGCCAGGTGCCCCTGTCCTTCATTTTTTTACCCTCCCCTTCCTCCCCACCCCCTAGACCCAAGCTCAGTGCACATCACATAGTAACATTTAACAACATTTTTTTTTTTTTAATGATTATATGAGAAGGAACTCTAGTGAAGGGTTCAGAATGGAAGATTTCTCTAAAAGACTCCTTAAAGCTGAATGCAGCCAGGTTCTGTACACTGTGCTTTTTACTGGACCCTAGCAGTGGACCCTGGGGCTCTACCCACAAAAAAGGTGCTCAAATAAGTATTTTTACTTACTTGAATTTATCCCAGTGAATGTATTTTGGTTTCTAGTATTTCACTTAGATCATTTTCAAATATGGATATTCTTTTTTTTTTCTTCATAATGTCTAGTCCTTGCCTTATGGATTCTTTTCTTTCTTTAGCAATTTACACATTTTAAACACACTTATCTTAATGTCCCTTTTAGATTGTTCTATTACTCCTAGTTCCTATGTTGTAAATTCTTTATTTTTTGATTTGGTGTATCCTTTTCATGGTGGTTTGTTTTCCTCTTGTGTTGTAATTTTTGAGAGTGAGCTCATCTTCAGTGGGTGTTGTTGTCTGAAAGGATCCAGCCATGCTCTGGATTGTGGTGGTATCCAGTGGGATGGGTTTCCATTTGTCTCTGTTGTGATCCTCAAGAGAAAATAGACATACCATAGTTTCTATTACTAACAATAAGGCCTAGAGTGCAGACCCAAGAGAGAGACCTACAGATCAATTCTTTCATGCCTTCCTAGTCTATTTTGACAACCAGCATATGATTATAGTCATGCACCTATACTTTCTAAAATATTGATAAGGGCTTTGTAAAGGTTCTCTTTCTTATTCTTCCAGAACTGTCACTCTGATGTAGAAACTAGATGATCTGTACAGGATTAGTTATTAGGAACCATTCTGATTATTATTTAGCACTGAGTTTTCCTAGTGTTTATTAAATTGACTGGGTAGTGATTTTATTCCCCTTGAGTATAGAATTGAAGCTCATGGGTAGGTTTTTTTCTACTCTTATTTTATTTTATTTTATTTTATTTTATTAATTTATTTATTTACTTACTTATTTTTGGGTATTACAGATAGTTTATTTTCTTTATACTTTTTGATATTTTCCAAATTGTCTACAATAAACATATTTTTAATGCCTTACTCTATTTTATTTATTTATTTATTTATTTATTTATTTATTTATTTAGTGTGGCCAAGGCTGGGGGGCAGAGAGAGAGGGATAGATAGCTCCATGTTCAGTGCAGAGCCCTATGCGGGGCTCAATCTCACAACCCTGGGGTCATGACCTGACTAGAAATCGAGAATTGGACACTTAACCTACTGAGCCACCCAGGGGCCCCTACAATAAATATTTTTAATTAAAAATAATTTTAACTACCTCTTTTCAAATTCCAGTTTTCTTAGATTTCTCAAATCCTCAGTCTACTCTTCAACTTCCTCAAGATTTCTCAAGTACAGCTACTAGGCTTTCTTTTTCATGGTTTGTGATCTCTCTTTCTCTCTAAATTCCCATTAAGATTGCATAGACTTAGGAAACTGTATATCTCAAATATGCCAAAAGAGTACAATTTGGCTCTCATACTTGTAAAATCAATATTTATCAGAAAGTGTGGTTATTGTACTTACAAGGTTTTTCAGCTTCTCCATAGGCCATTGTCCCCCACCCCTCTAATTTTCTCTGCATTTTCTCTCTAGGGTCTTATTTATTTTATAGCATAAAGAAAAATTTACAGTTTTTATTGCATAGAAGTAATAACTATGTTTAGTGTTATGTTCAGACACAGAGTTTACTACACTTTTTTTTTTCCCCAGCACATAAGCACCTCCTTAGACACCAAGGAGTTCCTGGAGGTGATGGTGAGTAGTCCTTTGATAGTGATAGCTGATTCTTATCATAGACTGGATCCAAAACATTGGAGATATTGGTGTCTCAAGGGTGAATAAGACATTGATTTTTCCATCAAAGAGTTTAAAATCTAGAAGCGAAATATACATCTAAGGCAATGAAAAGGGCACCAAAGAACAAAGTACTGTCTTGGAGGTAAGTTTAAAGAGCTATGGGAATGAAAAAATGTAAGAGTAATTAATTCTGCTATGTGAAAAAGAATAAGGGAAACCTAGAGAAAGAGGGTGACCTTCTGGCTGTTCTTGGAATGAGGATTTCACAAGGAAGGCAAGGCTGGAGGACATTTGTGGCAGAAGAAATAGCTTGAACAAAGACAAGTGTGACTTCCATGATGCTTGGATGCAAGAAACAATACAACCTTTTATTTTTTCTACATAAAATGAAACTGGATTCAGGATTCCTACTCACCTCTTGTCAGGAAGTACAATGTGTCATTTTTTGAGGGTTGGGAACACCAGCAGGTAGTGTATACAGTATAAAAATTGGGGGATGAGTCTCTGGTCTTGGGGGCATCATGGTTGCTACTGGGATGTTTGTTGTTTGAGTTCCTCGAATCCATATGAAGGGGGCTCACTGTGCCTACTGCTCCTGAATGCTCCTCTTCGATGAAAGTAGAGGTTTTCGTGGGGGTTTGCAGATTTCCTGGGAGGTGGGCTGAGATCCTACGGCTCTGTATGCAGTTACTTTTAGTGCTCCTATTTTCTGTTCAACCCCTCATCCCTGCCCTATGCCGCACCTACTGCCTCAAGATCAGACATCCCCAGCCTGGTTCAGTGGCTTCAGAGAAGAAAGCTCTTGCTTCTTTAGAGCATGGGGAAGGATAGAGTGCAGAGTGTAGAGGAGGGGCCTGGGGTCTAAAAGCTCTTTGTGCAGACTTTCAGTCAAGCCCTCTATTTTCAGCACTTCCTCCCTCTTACCATCTTTTGTGACTGATGCTTCCAACCCTGGAGCCTGAGGGCCAAAGTAGCTGACTTCTGGTCAGTATCCCCTGTGCACATTGTGAAGTCTTACCTTCCCCCAGAGGACCAAATTGCCTTTCTCTCCACTTTGTCTTCACGTTTTTCTGTTTGGGGCCACAGATATGTCCTAGTTTCATTGATGAGGAAGTTTTTATTGCCTCTTGTCCTTCTTGTTGGTTTTGGATGATATCTGAGAAGAGGATTACTCCACCATCTTTGAAGATTGCATTCTTCAAGTTAATTTTTTCTTTCCCTTATTTGCTAACTTTCTGACACTTTATGAGATTTTTTTTCTTCCCCTTCTTGGGCCATAGGCTTTCGTTTACTTTTCCTTTATTGAAGGTGAGAATCCACCCTCATATTGTCTAATGTTTAAAATTTAATTTTTATTTTTATCAGTTATTAATGCACATAGTTTAAAGACTGAAGTAGTCCTGTAAGGCTTATTGAATATCAGCTTGTAAGGCTTGAATATCAGCTGTCATCCACCTGCCACTGCCTTCCATCCTCCATTTTCCAGCTTTTTAGAACCTTCCTTTATCAAAGATTACATTTGATTCTTACATCTAGATCACTAAGCAACTGGCTTATAGTGTTGTATCTTGATTTTTCAGTTAAGATATTGTCTATTTACTTCCTGCCATGGAAGGTGAAAATTTAGCTCTTGTTTACCCCCCATTTGAAATGCACACACCATCCCCCCATCTTTCCTGCAGAGATGTATCATTATTTTGTTTAGATTAATCTTTAGCACTTATAAGATTTATAACTATTTGTAAGATTATGACTTTATATCTATGTGCCTCTTACCTACATATGAGCTCTTTGGTATTCTATGATTGTTCTTTTATTCTCGAAGCATTTTGAAAATTTACTCGAAGTACATAATTGTCCTGTTCCTTAGTCTTTTTTATTCTTTTTTGTTGTTGTTTTTCCTTTAATCATTTCTAAGTTCCCCTCTGTAGGTACTTGAGTCCCTCAGGCATTCTATCAGTTTCATCTTGGACACACCCCTCTTAAAAGCTTCTTGACCTCTAATCTTAACTGTGTCCTTTATCCCTGGTGCACACCTGCCATCTTGAACTTCACTTTCACTATCATTCTGGGCCCCCTTCACCTCTGTCTTGAATTGGTTCCACTGATTTTTGGATCCCATGTCTTCCTCTTTCTTGTTTTTCTCCCTTGTTATTGTTAAGCATCTCTTCCAGTAGCTTCCTAAATAAGAATGTATGGGAGGTAAACTTTATAAGCATGTCTTTAAGTGCCCTCACACATAATTTATATTTTGGCTAAATAAATAATTCTAAGTTGGAAATAATTTCCCTCAGACTTTGAAGGCATTGTTCAATTGTTTTCTAATTCTAATCTTAGAGGTTGACAAATCTGGAAGTGTTTTGTCTCTTGACTCACTGTATATATTTTTTCTCTCAAAGCTTTTAGAATCTTCTCTTTATACCAGTTTTCTGTAATTTTATAAGGACATATCTTGGTATAGCCCTATTTTTATCTATTGTGTTAGGCACTCAATTGGTCTTTCCCATCTGGAAACTCATTTATTTTGGAATTTTATTAAATTACTGTTTGAGTTCTTCCTCTCCATTTATTTTTTTCTTTCTGGAATGCCTATTATTTGGATGTGGTACAATCTGTATTAATGTTCTACTTTTCTAATTTTAAGACATTTTCCATTTTTCATCTCTTTGTCTTTTGCCGTTTCCGGGGGTTTTTGTTTTCAACTATATTTTCTACCCCTTGTTGAGTTTTTCGTTTTTGCTGTTATATTCTTGATTTCTATAAACTCTTTTTATCCTCTGTTCATTTTTTAAAAAGTTATCATTCTTTTTTTTATTGATATAGCATACTTTTCTATCTCTCTGAGGATAGCTGATAACATCTTTTTTTTTTTTAACTTTTATTTTTTATTTTTTAGTATGGTCTGTTTCTTCCAAGTTGCTTCTGATTGTTTGTTCTCTCTCACGGTAGAGATTTTTCTCACATTCTTGGTAATCATGTTTAACATTGAGTACTAAAAAGCTTCCTGGAAATGCTGAACAATGAGTGGGCTTTTGGATTGTAGGCTTCAGTATAGGGAGAGCTGCCTGGGTCATTTTGTGGGGGGTAATGACCCTGATGTCTGTATCTTCTGGTGTTTCCTTGAGGGTTTTATAGAGAAGAGTATAATCTCCTGTGAGAACCAGGCTGCTCAAACTTCAATGTATATCCTGGTCACCTGAGTTATGGTTGAAATGCGGATTCTGATTCAGTAGGTTTAGGGTGGGGCTGAAATTCTGCATTTCTAAATGTTGCTGCTATCCATGGACTGTGTCTTGAATAACAGGGAAGAGGGACTCGGATCCTGGCTGCCAGTTCTGGGCGTCATTGTTGGAGAAAAGGACTGTGAGGTGTCAACATTCAGTATGTGATGTCTGCCTCCTTTGCACAGGCATCACTTAATCCCCTTGCTTTTAGTATGATGTCCCTGCTCTCAACTGGTGTTCCCGTCTACAGAGACTGTGCAGAGGAGCGAACTCTACTATTAACTACTATTATGCTGTGGAGGGGGAAGGGCAGGAGTAACAGTTGCTTGGTCAAAGGGGGAGAGGGGAGAGGGATAGAGATGGGTGTCTGATTTCTTTTCTCCCATTCTGTTTTGCTCTTATTTTTGTCCCTGCTTCTAGAGGTCCCTGGTTCTGCTGATTTTTGAGGATTAAAGGGAACCCTGTCTGTAAAGCAAATCGGATTGCTGACTCCCTCAGCTGCTGATTTTAGGATTTCACTTTCTTGGACTCCCTACTTTATTTTAGCAGGATTTGTCCTTTTGCTTTCCAACCTCTATTTTAAATTTTATAAAGTATTTTGCTATTGTGTCTCTTCTCCCATAGCTCTTGGGAGTGGTGCTCTTTTAAAAAAAATTTTTTTTAATGTTTATTTATTTTTTGAGAGACAGAGACAGAACATGAGCTGGGGAGGGGACAGAGAGAGAGGGGGAGTCACAGATTCCGAAGCAGGCTCCAGTCTCCAAGCTGTCAGCACAGAGCCCGATGTGGGGCTCTAACCCACGAACCACGAGATCATGACCTGAGCCAAGTCGGAAGCTTAACTGACTGAGCCACCCAGGTGCCCTGGGAGTGGTGCTCTTAATGAAAGTCTCTTTACTATAGTTTTAGGTAGTTTCAGGAGAGAGAGAAGATAAACGTGTCTGCTTAGTCCACCATCTTTAACTACAAACCCTCCCTAATTCGTTTTTTGCTTTAACGTTCTGACTGTTGTCTCCAGAGTCCTTGAAAATATAGTTCATGATGTGTAATTTATGGGATTTTATTTCCCAGTTGGGGTTAACTTGTTTGCTTTCCAAGGTTGAGTAATCTGGGTTCATAAATTTTGATGTATAGTCTTAAAGTCTCAGGATGCAAATGAGACAAACATCACTATTTTATTGACCCATTTCCAATATTTCCTCTGGTCTGGGGCTCCTAAGCACCATTATTCTTTCTTTATGTCTGGGAACAACTATAAGGGCATAATTCAATTAATATGAGGCTCCTACTTGTCTTAAAACTGATTTATTTGTAGCTGAAGAGACAGCTAGTTTTACATTACTATCTGGGACTCTTAATTATGCTTGTTCCCCTCCCCTCTTTCCAAATAAGTATGCAGATAAAGGGCATATCACAAAGAGATGTTCCCTGAGAATCCAAACCTCTTTTCTCCTTTTTCTTTTCCTTCCCTACTAAATGACCCAACAGGGAGTTGAGCCTAGATAGTTAATACAAGTAATAGTTTGATGTTGAGGGACTTAAACTATGGTAGGGGGAGTGACCACTCTGAGATCCATGATTCTATGAGAGCACGCATTTCTGAAGGTGTATCCCTGAATGAGTGTGGGGCTTGTTGTTGTTGAACCTGATGGTATGAGGAAGTAGAGAATAGTAGCTAATAATATACATCTAGCCTTTGGAGTCACATAGACTTGAGTTCAGGCCACTTACTAATGGGAGTGACCTGCACAAGATACTTAATCTTTATAAGCTCCTGTTTCCTCACCTGTAGAGTAGTTGCCTGCCCCACAGGTTATTGTAAAGATCAAATGTGATAATGTATGTAAAGCAGGTAGGACAGTGACTGGCCCTCAGGATGTACTTACTGTTCCCGATTGTTTTGGGGTATTACCAGTGCCTTTTCCTGTCTTTCAAAATAAAGACTCTAACATCATCTGCAATTCAAAGAGTTCAAGTATTTCCTATTTGTATTAGACAGCAGAACACCTTTGAGTCATGCCTATAATGATACATTTGGCAACCCTTAAAAAGTTAATTTACAAGGGTGCCTGGCTGGCTCATTCAGTGGAGCCTGAGACTCTTGATCTTGAGGTTGTGAGTTCGAGCTCCATGTTGGGTGTGGAGATTACTTAAAAATAAAACCTTTAAAAAAGAAAAAGAAGAAAAAGTTAATTTATAATACAGATTTAAAAAAATCTCCTAAAAGATCCAGAATTCCCTGATTCTTAAAAAAAAAAAAATTAAATACTTGAAAAAAAAATGTCTAGTTATTTTGGCTGTAAGAAACCCTTAAGATAAAGATGTAGAATTAGATTTTTTTTTTAATAAAAATATTTTAGTGCAGAATGCCAGACCAGTTCTGAAGGGTGTAGGGTTAAACTGTAGCTTCTCGGGTCACTGTTAGTATTCAAATTATTGTTTGATGTATTTATTTTTATGAAATATTGCATGAGAGATCATTGAACAGATGCTGGAACGGATACATGTATATAAGCTGACTTTTTCCTTCTTCTTTAATATAGAAAAGTGATTGGTATATTCCATTACTTTGTTTTTCTTTGCCAGCCCTCTTTTTCATTCCTTTACTTTCTTTCATTTTTATTTTTCCAAGGTGGAGACAAGATGGAAGGCTGTAATAGCTAAATTAGATAAGACAAATACTCTGCTGTCCTGGTCTGCTGACTGCATTGTACAGCTAGGACCTAGAAATACCTGTCCTGTTACTTAATCTTTTAAGACAGCCTCAAATGGTTTAGTGTGATTTAATCACTCATTCTCTTTCTCTCTCAACGACTTAACTATGCAGTCATTATCATGGCTTCTTATCAATATGGGACACCAATTAAAGCTTTTGAATTCTTATTGCCTTGGAAACTCTTGGCTTTGGGTCTGGTTGCCTGTGGATTGAATGCACAACCTTCATCCTTTTTACACATTTCCTACAGGCAATGCTTCCTCAGTGTCGTAGCCTGATTCCAACTTGCAGGTGACGTTTCCATCATGAGTCTTTGGTTTTATGAACCTTGAGCTCCAGCAGATCCAGCCATCTGGGAAGGGAAAGAGGTACAGTGAAGATGAGGCAACCCTTACAACAGCCCAGGGCTCTGCCTGGAAGGCACGATTTGAAAGTAATACTCCCCTCCCCACTACCAGGATCTTTTGTGACACCAAGCCGGTCTGGGACTGTGCCTATCTTTGGTCTTGTAACTGCTTTGTCAAATTTGCACCGTGACATTAGTTTTTGGATCAACCTGGAATGGATCGTATGATTTCCTAAAAGCTTAACAATTAGAAGAAAAAGGCTGAGAAAATAAGTTTCTATTTTTTTTTTAAATTTGTTTATTTTGAGAGAGGGAGTGTGTGTGCATGAGTGGGAAGGGGTAAAGTGAGAGAGAGAGAGAGAGAGAGAGAGAGAAAATCCTAAGCAGGTTCCATGCTGTTAGCACAGGAGCCCAACTCGGGGCCCAATCTCACCACCTGTGAGATAATGACCTGAGCCCAAATCAAAAGTCGGATGCTTAACTGACTGAGCCACTCAGGTACCGCTATAAATTTCTATTTTTTATTTTTTATCGACAGAGGAGAAAACACTAGTATTTAGGACTATATATGTCCACAGCTGAGAATAAAACTGCTTTGAAGCACAAAAATTTATTATGAAAAAGCCAAACCATATCTTGGTTTGATCACCTTAAAACCTTTCTCCTGATTATCAATGAAAGCCTTTCGGGGTTTGGGGACCTAGCTTCTTTCCTTTCAAGTGTGCTTGGAATCAGCAGTCTCTTACATTTCAGAATTTAATTTTACGGGGGTATGAACGACTCAGCATCCCAGTTTTGAAAGTTGATGCCAACTTCTAGTCACTGTCCATCTTTTCTGCTTTTCTGCCTCACTTTACATCCCTACTCACTGAACTCTCCCAAGACATCAAAGAGGTCCTGCCTTGAAGGGGCAAAATCACACTCACAGGACATTCTGCATTAGTGTTTCAAATTTAAACTATGATTCTACTTTATAAAGGCCATGTTTCCTTTTCTGTTTTTCTTAGAACCCAACCCATTACTGAATTATAACAAATGGGACAAAATGCTGACAAGAAATTAGTTAAATACTGTATTGGAAAATGCTCAGAAAAGGTTTAAAAATGATGATGATGATTTCTGCTTTATCTAAAGTCATTTTCTTGTTTTAATAGCATTGCTTAGTTGTAACTTTTTTTTTGTTGTAACTTTTTCATTTTTACAAGTTTATTTATTTTGAGAGAGAGAGAGAAAACGTATGCAAGTGGGAGAGAAGCAGAGAGAGAGAGTGGGAGAGAGAGAATTCTAAGCAGGCTTCACTCTGACTCAGGGCTCAAACTCACAAACTGTGAGATCATGACCTGAGCTGACACTGAGAGTTGGACACTTAACTGACTGAGCCACTCAGATGCCCCAGTAGCTTTAAAAAAAATTTTTTTTGTAACGTTTATTTATTTTTGAGACAGAGAGAGACAGAGCATGAACGGGGGAGGGGCAGAGAGAGAGGGAGACACAGAATCGGAGGCAGGTTCCAGGCTCTGAGCTGTCAGCCCAGAGCCCGACTCGGGGCTCGAACTCACGGACCGCGAGATCATGACTTGAGCTGCAGTCAGACGCTTAACCGACTGAGCCACCCAGGTGCCCCACCTGTAGCTTTTTTAAAGCATAGAACTTATATGGAATACAATCAGTCCAACCTAAATCACTAAGTCACATTTAAGAATTGGTGTTACTTTATACTTCTACATTAAAAAGTAGTTCTTAAGTTCATAATTTAAGAAAAAACATCAAACAGAGATTTAGATAAATATATCCTGGCTAACTTTATTGATATTGGAAAGAGAATAAATAAGAAATAGTCATGTCAGGCATAAGTAGTAGGAACGGCATGCATTCTGGACAATGAAGGAGAACAATCATGGAAAATTTGGAGGAAGGGAAAGAGAGAGAGAGAGAGTATGTGTGTGTGAGAGAGAGAGAGAGAGAGAGAGAGAGAGAGAGAGAGAGTGTGTGTGTGTGTGTGTGTGTGTGTAGTGATTGAGACCTTCTCTATTTTTTACCTTTTCCCTACATCTTGGTGTAGCAAGTGCTAGAAATACAGAGACTTGAGCTCTTGTCCTGTTCATGTACTCAACAAGTTGTGTATCTTTGGTCAAGAGACTACTTTGTCCCTATAACCCTCAGATTTTTCATCTCTTAAATAAGGAGTAGATTCCCTGTCCATCTGTCTCTTCTTGGATCACCTTTTAATGCTAATCTTTGGAAGTATTACAAAGAAAGTATCTTAGCATTAATTTCAGCCCATGTTTTTTTGTTCCTGTTCTTGGACCATTGGTTGGTTTCTTTGGAGACAGTTTCTGACTGTTATGCCAATTGTTACAAAGTTGTGAATATCAAATTACAACCTATAGTTAATATTCAGCATTATTAGAATATTTTAAAGCAAAATCCACCAGATACAGAGTTTGTGGAGTGAATATGGCATTGCCTTTCTCCCTATAGTCCTTCAGGAAAATCTCGTTTTATGGAGCTTAATTTAAAGCGTTTATAATCAATGATGGCACTTTTTTACTGTAGTAACTACTATAATAAGAAGGAATTCTCTAGTATTAAAACTTGAGAATTAAAAAAATTGAGAATTTAAATTTGAATGGTAAGTGAATAGGTATAAGAAATATAGTTTCAAAGTAATAAAGAAACTTATATGAATGCCGTCCAGTTTGTAATAGCAGCAGTGCAAAAATTACAGGAACCATTTTATAAAGAACTTTTATAGATAAAATGGGACTCTTGTGAATTTTGTATTCAAAAAATTGAATTTGGGGCACCTGACTGGCTCAGTTGGTAAGACATATGACTCCTGATCTCAGAGTTGTGAGTTCAAGTCCCACACTGGGTGTAGAGCTTACTTAAAATAACTGACTGACTGACTGAACGAATGAATGAATGAAGGAATGATGAATAATTGAGTTTGGTTCTGTGAGATCTTTTGGAATAAATGTATTCTTTAAATGTGATGCTGTAGTGTTATCAGAGCTCTTTGCTTATTCAAACTGAACTTTGTATATGTATATAAGGAATCTATTAGGGGAAATGTTTAAAAGGAAAAAATATATACCCTTCTATTTAGTTTCCAATAAAAATAAGACAAAAATTTGATCTATTTCTTTGTAGAAGTAACTCTAAAAAATAGAAAATAAAAGCTGTTTGGTAATAAGACAGGAGACTTGATTCTCTTGGATATTTGTCAATTTTCAAAATTTGGAAGCTCCCAGGCAGAGGACAGAGATCTTATCTGTTTTGTTTATTGTTGTATCACCAGTTTTATACGTGGTATATGCTTCATACTTGTTTAATTGTTGACTAGATATATGTGTTTCCACGGAAAATCTTCCTTTATATTCTTTCACCCAATGATTGTAGGTCATCATATACTAAAGTTATTTTATTCATATCTTTAAAAAAATTTTTTTTAATGTTTATTTATTTTTGAGAGAGACAGAGACAGAATGCGAGTGGGTTAGGGGCAGAGAGAGAGGGCGACACAGAATCCGAAGCAGGCTCCAGGCTCTGAGCTGTCAGCACAGAGCCCGACACGGGGATCGAACTCACAAGCTGTGAGATCATGACCTGAGCCAAAGTTGGATGCTCAACCGACTGAACCACCCAGGCGCCCCTATTTTATTCATATTTTCTGGGCTTTATGCCTTACTTTGACTAAGATATTATTCATAGGAATGACTTGACCATAGGTAAAGTAGTCTTGCCTATTTTTTTTTTTTTTCTAACTCTTTGACCATTTTTTTTCCTCAGTGATTAAGAAATGTTTCTAAATTTGTTGCTCTGTTCCAGACTTAAAGTGATTTAGACATATATTCACATTTGGGCATTTCTTGAATTGTCTGCCTCAGGCACTAGGAGGAAGTGACATCTGACATCTCCTTAAAGTAACTGTGGAAAGAATATGTGGCCTTTGTAATTAGGAACTGATAACTAATCAATGAGCAAGGGTTGGTTGTTTGGTAAACCACTGATAGCTTGAGTAAAGGGCATTTTTTACTTAATTTAATTATGTATATATTAGATTTGAGATAATAGCTATAGTTAGATGGAAATAGAAAGTCTTTGACAATATATTTATAAAATGGTTGTATATTTATTTAGAAAATATGCAAATTCTTTATCTGAGCATTGGATTCTCAGTGTCTCACTTCTCTAGGTGTTAGATGGTTTTCTGCTTATTGAAACCATCTCTTCAGATGACTTTGAATAAGAAATCAGAGAGTGGTACTCCCATTTGCATGGCCTACTCTTCTCTTACTTCCTAGGTGAGGGACCAAGTTTTAGAATTGAACTGAATTGCTTGGCCTACTGATGAGATTTGTTTCAGGACCAAGTTGGGCCTTTTGACCTCTCCAGTCAGCCTCACAATGTACATTCCACACTTGCAAATAGGCTCACACAGGAGTCTTCTTGAAACAACAGCCAGTTTTATTTGAGCGGTCTTGCAATTTGAAGATAAGCAATGCCAAATTTAACCAGATGGTGAATATAGAGTTACTTACAGATAAACTTAACTTGATGCCAATGGTTTTACATACATCCAACAACTAATTAATTTAAAAATGCTTTCCCCAAAAAAGCATACAAGCCATATCCATTTGGCATTAATAACTTGAGATAAAGACATTAAAAATGATCAGTGTTGTGGTCTTTCCTTTTCCCTGTTTAATATGATATGCTGGTCAGTACAAATTTAGTTCCTGCTTTTCAAATGCCTCATGTTTCTTCAAACACTTACTTTATCGTTTATCATGCATAAAAAAATCTTACCCTTATAAAAAGTCAACTTACATAAAAGTATACAATACATATGAAATTCCCCTTTCCTAAAATGCCCCTCCCTACCCTGAACACCATATCTCACTTCCCTCCCAGAAGTAACCACTGATAAGATTTTGTTATATTTTCTCCTTGACCTTTATTCTCTGCATAAGTATAAACAATTCTATCTGCTTTGAATTTCATATGTAGAATCATATCGCATATATTGTTCCATAATTTCATGTTTTCATCTGCATTTTTTCATATCCGTACACAGAGATCCAGCTCTCTCTCTCTCTCTCTCTCTTTTTTTTTAATGCTGCAGAGTAAATATCAACAGAATACCACTCAGTGTACCTTTTTTGGGTTTTACTATTTCTCTATTTTTTTAAGTTTATTTATTTGTTTATTTGAGAGAGAGAGAGAGAGGGAGAGAGAGAGAGAGTGTGTGAGTGGGAGAGGGGCAGAGGGAGAGGGAGACAGAGAATCCCAAGCAGGCTCCACATTGCCAGTGTGGAGCCCAACATGGGGCTCAAACCCACAAACTGTGAGATCATGACCTCAGCTGAAACCAAGAGATGAACACTTAACCAACTGAGCCACCCAGGAGACTCACCATTTCTTTATTAATAAATCATTCACGTTCTGTTCTCTCCCCAATATTTCTGTTACAAAAAAGTTTCAATGAACTTTCTTGTACGTATTTTTTCAAGTGCTTCCTTTTTGTTTGTTTGTTTGTTTGTTATTTCTAATGAATTGCTTTAGTAGATTCGTTCTGCATTGCTGGTCTTGTATATCTAATGCAAAAGTTGGAATGTGAAATGCTGAGGTACTACTTTTGCCTTTTCCGAAGTTTTACAGCTGTATCCAACATGAGGAGCTGTTCTAGTTATTGAGCTGTTGAATTCCCCTTTCCACTGAGATTCCCCTTGAACTCCAGGGAGGAGAGAACATGGTAATGGCAGGAAAGTTGGAGATCCACCTGTTGATTCATCCACTAATTAGCTCTTGTCTTCAAAATAAACAACTCAAAACCTTTCTCAACACTACATACCTCTATATTTATGGCTTCTCATTGCCACTTTCTCTCTACATTGCAGTCAAACTTCACTACTGAGGAATCTTTGCTTCTGAGTGCCCACTTCCCATTCAGCTCTCCGCCCACTGCAGTCTGGGCTCTGTCCCACCTCAGCTACCACCAGGGAAATTGCTCCCTTAGTGACCATCTGTCACCAGGTTCTTGCACGCCCTCCTTCACCTGGCCTCTAGGCACCACTCAAGACTCTTGAATGCTTCTTGCTGAAGTTCCCACCTCCTTTGTTTTCTGTGACACAACTGGATCTGTTAGTTCTCCTTTAGAAGAAAGTAGCAGGAAACTCAACCCAAACTGGTTAAGTAATAAGGAAAATCATAGGTAGTTCCCACAAATGGAAGTCCCGAAGTATCAGGGTGGGCTCCAGCTCCGTATCTCTGTGATTCTTCTGGCTTGGTTTTCTTCCTTCAGTTGGTTTCTTTCTCAGACTGGCAGGGAGCAAGGGCTGTGGCAAGCCTGGGTTTCACAGTTACTGAGGATGACATCTGGAGGAAGGGAAAGCATTGCTTCTTAAAGTTCTAAGAGAATCATGAAGAATTTCTCTGGAGTCCCATTAAACTTTTTTTCTTTTTTAAAATATACGTTTCCAGTTTTATTAAAATAATTAATATATAACATTGTATAAGTTTCATATGTACAACATGACCTGATAATATGTACATATTGTGAGATGATTACCACAATAAGTTTAGTTAACATCCATCAGTTAGTTATAATCTTTTTCTTGTGATGAGAACTTTTGTTTTTTATTGTTTTTAAAAAAGTTTCAATTTAATTTTTAAAAAAGTTTATTTATTTATTTTGAGAGAGAGAGAGAGAAGAAGAGAGAGAGAGTGGGGGAGAGGTAGGGAGAGAGAATCTCAAGCAGGCTCTGTGCTGACGGCATGGAGCTCTGTGCGGGGCTCAATCTCACAAACTGTGAGATCGTGACCTGAGTCCAAATCAAGAGTCGGACACTTAACTGATTGAATAACTCAGGTGCCCCTAAAGTTTTTGTTTAAATTCCAGTGAGTTAACATACAATGTAATATTAGTTTCAGATATGCAATTTAGTGATTCAACACTTCCATACAGCACCTGGTGTTCATCACAAAAGGTGCACTCCATTTATTTATTTATTTATTTATTTATTTTTAATAATTTATTTTTTAATTTCCATCCAAGTAGTTTGCATATAGTGCAACAATGATTGCAGGAGTAGATTCCTTAATGCCCCTTACCCATTTAGCCCACCCCCCATCCCACAACCCTTCCAGTAACCCTCTGTTCTCCATATTTAAGAGTCTCTTATGTTGTGTCTGCCTCTCTGTTTTTATATTATTTTTGCTTCCCTTCCCTTATGTTCATCTGTTTGTATTTTAAAGTCCTCATATGAGTGAAATCATTTGATATTTGTCTTTCTCTGACTCACTAATTTTGCTTAGCATAATACTCTCTAGTTTCATCCACGTAGTTGCAAATGGCAAGATTTCATTCTTTTTGATTGCTGGGTAATACTCCATTGTATATATATATACCACTTCTTCTTTATCCATTCATCCATCGATGGACATTTGGGCTCTTTCCATACTTTGGCTATTGATGATAGTGCTGCTATAAACATGGGGGTGCATGTGTCCCTTCGAAACAGCACACCTGTATCCCTTGGATAAATACCTAGTAGTGCAATTGCTAGGTCATAGGGTATTCTATTTTTAATTTTTTGAGGAACCTCCATACTGTTTTCCAGAGTGGCTGCACCAGTTGGCATTCCCACCAGCAGTGCAAAAGAGATCCTCTTTCTCTGCATCCTCACCAACATCTGTTGTTGCCTGAGTTGTTAATGTTAGCTATTCTGACAAGTGTGAGGTGGTATCTCATTGTGGTTTTGATTTGTATTTCCCTGATGATGAGGGATGTTGAGCATTTTTTCATGTGTCAGTTGGCCAAATGGATGTCTTCTTTGGAGAAGTGCCTATTCATGTCTTTTGCCCATTTTTTCACTAGATTATTTGTTTTTTGGGTGTTGAGTTTGATAAGTTAGGTGCACTCCTTTTTAAAAAAATTGTTTTTAAGTTATTTTACTTATTTTGAGAGAAGGAGAGAGAGAGAGAGAGCACAGGAAGGGCAGATAGAGAGGGAGAGAGAGAGAGAATCCTAAACAGGCTCTGCACCATCAGTGTGGAGCCCATTGTAGGGCTTGAACTCACGAACTTGAGCTGATGTCAAGAGTTGGCCACTTAACCCACTGAGCCACCCAGGCACCCCAACAGGTGCACTTCTTATCCCCACCACCTATTTCACCCATCTCCCTACCTACCTCCCCTCTGGTAACCATCTGTTTGTTGTCTAGAGTTAAAAGTTGATGAGAAGTTTTATTTTATTTATTTACCTACTAATTTTTTTTAATGTTTTATTTATTTTTGAGAGAGAGAGAGAGACAGAGCACACATGGGGTTGGGGTCAGGGGTGGGGGGTGGGGTGGTGCAAGGAGACAGAATCTGAAGCAGGCTCCAGGCTCTGAGCTATCAGCACAGAGCCTGATGTGAAGCTTGAACTCATGAACCACAATATCATGACCTGAGCTGAAGTTGGATGCTTAACCGACTGAGCTACCCAGGTGTCCCGATGATGAGAACTTTTAACATATAGTCTCTTAGCAGCTGTCAAATATACAATGCAGTACTTTTTTGTTATTGTTTGTTTGTTTTAACAATACAGTATTGTTAACTATAGTCACCATCCACATTACATCCCCTGTACCTACTTATCTTATAACTGGAAGTTTATATCTTTTGACCACCTTCACCCCTTTCATCAACCTTTTCTTTAATCTCATCAGGTTACTTGTTCCCCACAGTCCCTAGTGGGAGGACTGATTATCTAAAGGGAGTGAGATTATCTTTAGACTAGTTAGCTCAATCCTTGGAACTGAGACCTTGAGTTTTTAGACCTTTTTAGAGGCCCATGCACTTCTTGGGAGGAGGAATTATGTGAAGAAGAGCAGGAAATGGATACTTGTCAGGAAACCAACAATGTCCACCGCGATGTCTGCTCCCTGGTTTTTATTTTAGTTTTCTTGTTTTGTTTTGCTTTTAATCTCAGGTTTCTCTTCTTGGTTCCCTAATGATTTCCTCTTCTGCCCAGCCCTTTAATGTGATGATCCCCAGAGTATCTCTCTTGCTTTCTTCTCTTCTCACTGTTCATGTTATCCCTGGGACAGTTCATTCACTTCCAAGGCTGTGTATGCTGATGACTCCCAAATGTACCACTTCAGGCCATGGAGTTTTTATAAACGGTCGACTCTTTTATCCAGTTGTGTATTGTACATCTCCACTTTATTTCAAATTCAACATGTCCCAAACTGAGATAATCTCCATAGCCCCAAACCAGCACATCCTTCTGTATTCCCACTCTCAGTCCAGGACCTCATCAAACACTATTCCCAAAGTCATTGTAGACCCCTTTTGCTTCCACACATTGAAACAGTTACAAAGCCTTGTTGATCTAGCCACCAAAATTTAACAGGGCCACAGGCAATAAGAAGTCCTTCCTCTACTACCCTTTATCTCCATTTGGGTTGTGCTCTTGTCTAACGTGATCTTATGGCACTTCATGTATAACTCTATAAGAACACTAATGTCGTTCACTACCTTCTTGACTATAGGTACCACATCTTATTCATTTTTAATATCCCTGTTCTCAGCAGAACACCTTGAACACTGGAGGTGTTCAGGAAACTTTTAGATGATTATTGAATGAGTTTGTCTTTAAACTCTTATTAGGCCACTATTATTTTCAGACATTCTTCCGAACTCTGAATGTCTGATGCACTTCATTGACAGACTTGGTCCTGCTCTGTGGTTGGAGTGGGTGGAGTCAGTGGAAAAATGCCAGAATCTGTGTCCTAAGGCAGTGAGTGCCAGGTCAGGGCCAGTGTAAACAATTTGAAACTGGGTCAGAGATCCAAATAGGGCTGGATGAATCTAGGAAGCTAAGGCAGGAAGCCAGTTGGGTTGGTGTCTGAGTTTTTGAAGAGGCTAATGGGAAGAAAATCTTAGAATTAATCTCAGGTCCACAAGAGATGTCTATGGAAGCTTTTTGTCCAGCTTAAGATGCTCAGAGTGTCATAGTCATTCGATACAATCATAAATAGGAAACGATTCCTAACCTAGTAGGAACTTATGGTTAAGTGGGAAAATAGATATGTAACAAAAACTTACACTTTAATGTAAGAAGTGATATAGTAAAAAATATGTATTAAGTATTAAGGGATCTAGAAGGAGTTAATGCATGTGCTTAGAAATTGTGATGACCTTGAGGGGATCTTTGTTAAATGATTTTTTTAAAGATAACACCTCAGGGGTAATTGGGTGCTCAGTTGGTTAAGCGTCTGCCTTCAGCTCAGGTCATGATCTCATGGTTTGTAGGTTCGAGCCCCGTGTCAAGGCTCTGTGCCAACAGATCAGAGGCAGAGCCTGTGGAGCCTGCTTTAGATTCTGTCTCCCTCTCTCTCTGCCTCTCCCCTGCTCATTCGTGTGTGTGTGTGTGTGTGTGTGTGTGTGAATGAGAGAGAGAAAGAGAGAAAGAGAGAGAGAGAGAGAGAGAGAGAGAGAGAGAGAGCATGTGCACATGCACTCACTTTCTCAAAAATAAACATTTAAAAATTAAAAAAACCCCACAAAAATACAGATAACACCTCAGATTTAGCATTTAATCTTTATTTATTTTTGAGAAAGAGACAGAGTGTGAGCAGGGGAGGAGCAGAGAGAGAGGGAGACACAGAATCCAAAGCAGGCTCCTCCGGGCTCTCAGCTGTCAGTACAGACAGCTCCAACGAAGTGGGGCTCCAACTCAGGAACTGTGAGATCATGACCTGAGCTGAAGTCGGATGCCTAATGGACTGAGCCGCCCAAGCACCCCAAACTTAGCATTTAACTCCATACATTTCCCCAGGATAAATCACTTCCTTTAATACATAGGCAAAAGTTGGTTTGTTCCACTGTATCTATATGTCATAATTTTTTTCAGGGCTCATAGGGACTGCCATTCTATGGAAATCTTTTCAATAGCTTGGTACTCAAGCTATAAATATAAATTTTTATTTTTATTTATTTATTTATTTATTTAAAAGGTTTATTTATTTATCTTGAGAGAGTCAGAGACAATGTGAGTAGGGAGGGGCAGATAGAGAGGGGGAGAAAGAGAATCCTAAGCAGGCTCTGTGCTGCCAGCACAGAGCCCAAACCCAAGAAACCGCAAGGTTTGACCTGAGCTGAAACCAAGAGTCCGAGGCTTAACTGACTTAGGCACCCAAGCACCCTGAGAGTTTTTTTTATTTGAGCATGGTTTTTATGCAGAAAAAGATTCAGAGTTTACTTTAGATATATAAAAGTTAATACTTAATATACTACATTTATCATTATACATTTAAATTATGAATTGTAAATACTTTGTTCTCCTGTATGCTTTTAAATTTAGCTTGTAATCTTACTATTCTACTTAAAAGTATAGCAAATTTTAATGTCAGTTTATAGGAATTTAAATAATGTTTGTAAATAAAAGCCCTTAAACATTTAAAACTGCATTTTTAAATGTAATATGTGTGATTTTCCTATGATTTAACAAAGAAAATCCTTCTGAAGTTTTAAAATAACTCTTCTAAATCTAATCGAACACAAATGTAGATTATCTTAAATATTCTAATGTTATTATGCAGTTAGATTTCAACAAATCAAAATCTGTTATACAATTATATACATTTTAAATTTACAAGTTTGACTCTTTATTCTAATAGGTCAAATTTTCTTTTGCATCATGAATACTTAAAACAACCAAGTATGCTCAGATTTTTTTTTTTTTAACTTCTGCTGTTTACTTATTTCGAAGATACAGGATTCAGGTAGGGGCAAAAAGACAGGGTCCAGTTATGTTGCTCAGGCTGGAATCCAGTGTTATAATCTTGCTCCTAATCAGCAGGATCGTTTTGACCTGCTGCGTTTTCTACCTGGGCCGGTTCACACCTCCTTAGGCAACCTGTTGGTCCCCACTCCAGGGAGGTCACCTTAGTGATACAGAACTTAGTGTGGACACCTGACATGCATAGGGCACCATGGCCCAGAACTCCTGGGTTTAAGGGATCCTCGTGCCACAGCCTTCCAGGTAGCCGGGACTACAGGCACATGCCATGCCTGGTTAGATTTTTAAACATAGAAATATTAATCATAGGAGTTTGGTTTTCTTAACCGTTTCTCTGCTTAATTGGAAACTCTTCCAAGGCTGGGAGATGCTTACTCCATGTAGACAAGATTACATCTCAATTTTTTTTTTCCCTTAATGCAGTTGCATTCTTAGAGACTCTGGGACACCCTGAATTTTATTGTAGTTGGGGTGGTTTCACGTTCCTAAATGCTGGATTTAAGAGATATATTTCCTAATAATTCCATCTATTCATCACTTCTGCAATTCCTGCTGGCCTGCTATCATCACTTGATTGAATTTTGCATTTCTTTGACTCTTAAGATATTTAAATGTCTTGGCATCTACTGGATCTAATGACTATTGTGCTTGTGAATTTTTTGCATTCTTTTTATATCCTTACTGTCTGTTAGGGCCTGAAGCACTCCCTAATATAAGGTCAGCCCGCTGAAATCTGGCTATCCTTCAAGACTTTGTCTTAGTAAAGTCAGTTTTGAAGGTCATCCTGACTTAGGCCAGCCAGGATCTTCTACTGTGTTTGCTGATCATCTCTCTAAACCTAGTTGGCTCATTCTCAGTTGTTCAGGTCTCAGTTTGAATGTCCCCCCCTCAGAGTTTCTCTCTTGGGTTGTTCTTTTTAAGAGAGCACTCCTTTATTATTTTATATAACAGCACTTCTTAAAAAATGTTTTTCACACCATATAAGAAAATCTTAAGGAAGAAGAATAAAGTTGGAGGTATCACAATCCCAGATTTCAAGATGTACTATAGAGTTGTAGTAATCCAAACAGTAGGGGACTGGCACAAAAATAGACACGTAGATCCATGGAATAGACTAAAGAGCCCAGAAGTAAACCCATGCTTATATGGTCAATTAATCTACAACAAAGGAGGCAAGAATATACAATGGGGAAAAGACAGTCTCTTCAAATGGTGCTGGAAACCTGGGCAGCTACATGCAAAAGGATGAATCTGGATCACTTTCTTACACCATATACAAAAATAAACTCAAGTGGATTAAAGACCTAAATATGTCACCTGAAACTGTAAAACTTCTAGAAGAAAACATAGACAATCATTTCTTCAACATTGGCCACAGAAACATTTTTCTAGATATGTTTCTTGAGTCAAGGGCAACAAAAGCAAAACAAACTGTTGGGACCATACCAAAATGAAACCCTTGCACGGTGAGGAAAATCTTCAACAAAATGAAGACAACCTACTGAATGGGAGAAAATATTTGCAGGTGACATATCTGGTAAAGGGTAAATATCCAAAATATATAAATGATTTATACAACTCAACACCCAACAAGCAAATGATCTGATTAAAAAAATGGGAAGAGGACCTGAATTGACATTTTTCCAAAAAAGGCATACAAAAGGCCAACAGATACATGAAAAGATGCTTAACATCACTAATCATTAGGGAAATTTAAATCAGAACCACAACAGGATATCACTTCACATCTGTTGGAATGACTAGAATCAAAAAGACAAGAAATAAAAAATGTTGGTAAGGATGTAGAGAAAAAGGAACACTTGCGCCCTATTGGTAGAAATATAAATTGGTACAGCTACTGTGGAAAACAGTATAGAGAGTCCTCAAAAAATTAAAAATATAAATTTTCTATGATCCAGTAATTTTACTACTGGGTTTTTACACCACCCCCCCCACCAAAAAAAAAAAAAAATCAAAAAGATATATACATTCCTGTGTTTATTGCAGCATTATCTACAATAGCTAAGATATAGAAGCAACCCGAGTTTCCATTAATAGATGAATGATTAAGAAAGATGTGGTACACACACATGGGTGCACACACACACACACACACACACCCAGGAATATTATTCATCCATAAAAAAGAATGAGACCTTGTCATTTGCAACAACATGGATGGACTGGATATAATGCTAAGTGAAATAAGTCAGACAAAGACAAGTACCATATGATTTAATGTATATGTGGAATTTAAGAAACAAATGAACAAAGAAAGAAAAAAGAGACAAAAAATAGATTCTTAAATATGGAGAACAAATTGATGGTCACCAGATGGGTGAGGGATGGGTGAAATAGGTGAAGGGGATTAAGAATATACTTACTGTGATGAGCACGGGGTAATGTGTGGAATTCTTGAATCATTATATTGTACACCTGATACTAATATAACCCTGTATGTTAATTATATTTCAATAAAAAATAAACATAAAAATCTGTGGTTACTAATTAATCTACTTGTTAGTTATCTGTCCCACTATAGAGCAATCTCCATGTAAAGGCTAGTGTTTTTCTTACTTTTTAAAAAAAGTTTGTTTATTTATTTATTTATTTAGAGAAACAGAGCACATGAGTGGGGGAAGGGCAGAGAGAGAGGGAGAGAGAGAGAATCCCAAGCAGCCTCTGTGCTGTCAGCATGGAGGCTGATGTGGGGCTCTAACCCATAACTGTGAGATCGTGACCTGAGCTGAAGCCAAGAGCTGGACACTTAACTGACTGAGCCCCCCTGCGCCCCGGATCTTTTTTTTTCTTCCAGTTAAACACTTTATTTTAAGGAAGTAATTTTAGGGTCATGAGAAGTTGAAAAGATAACCAAGAGTTCTGTGATCTCTTCCTCTAGCTTCTGCAAAGACTATATTCTTACATTATCAAAACCAGGAAGCTGCCACTGCTACAATACTATTGTCTAGACTTACAGATCTCCAGTTTACATATGCTCATGTGTATGTCTGTGCATATGCCCATGTGTGTGTTCTATGAAATTTTATCCCATGTATAAATTCATGTAACCTACCACAACCTACCGTCACCACAAAAACACTCTCCTGCTCTCCCTGTGGGAGGACGGTCTGTCTTTACTTTTGTCCCGCCAGTGCCCTGCGTAGTGTCGGGTAAGTAACGGCATCCCATAAATATTTGTTGAATGTACCAGAACATGGCTAGAAATTACTAGGGAAATTTGCCCAATTTGGTTGGATACAGATGTATCACTCTGTCGGATTTCAGTTATAAGAGGATATTTGAGGAGAAAAATGTTATCAAAATCCATCTCATAATGACTAATTTACAAAGAACACAAAAAAATCTGTGGCTACCAAAGCATAAGAGACTCTTAAAAACTGAGAAAAAACTGAGGGTTGATGGGGGGTGGGAGGGTGGGGAGGGTGGGTGATGGGTATTGAGGAGGGCACCTTTTGGGATGAGCACTGGGTGTTGTATGGAAACCAATTTGACAATAAATTTCATATATTGAAGAAAAAAAATCTGTGGCTACCAAATCTCACAGAAATGTTGCATCACTAATCAATCCAAATCTTATAATCAAGCCTTTGCCAATGTGAAAGTTTGTAAGTCTTGAGAGGAGGCTTCAATAGACCCCACATACATGTACATATATACGTCTCTGATGAATTATATGGAACGTCATTTTGACATCATCTGGAATCCAGACTAGAAGATGGTGACCCAACTGGAGTGCGGAACTCCAGTGCTGTGAGGGTCTCGCTTCCTCCTGTTTCCGATTACTACTACCGTCTCAGAGTAAATAGAAACATGACCCTCCATTAACGTGCTTTAGACTGACTACAATAAGATTTCCCCTAATGGGACTAGGGGGAAATTGACTACTCCTGAAAGATATTTGCACATTGTTGGAGTTTCTTGACCTTAAGATATCTTTTTGGGAGCATTTAAAGAGCCAAAGAAAGAACTTGCCCTTTAAGGAGACCTTGTGACAGGAGGAGGTGGGAGAATAATTATGCTGCATACCAGACCTTACCTTTGCACAGAATAACTACATGACAAATGCTAAAGCAAACATGCTATAAGAATACAACAATATTCATTCACCTCTTTTCTGATAAGAAAGGTTTATGAATTTTTATATCTTGAAAACCTTTGTTTTGCAGGCTTTGCTTTAGCAGGTTGCCTCTTACTCAGTGTGTGAAGATTGAATCACTTTGGAATCCATTTGTATTTAGTTACTGGAGGTGTAGCATTGAGCGTATTTTGTGTTGGAAACCGCAGGTAGGACCTGTTTCTGTAAATGATTTATTTCCATGGATCTCTTCCTTTAATTGATTTGATATTTACTTAAGAAAGTTCTTTCTTTGCTTGCCTTGTCAGCCCCCTCTGAGAGCTTTTGTAAAGTATGTCGCCGTCATAAATAGCCTGATTCCTCCCCAGACCAGTTGTTTCTCTGAGGTTTATGCATCTTTAAATGGATTCTGGGCACCATTTCATAAGGATTTTTCTTGAAGTTCTCTTTTGGGATAAAACCCATGGCTCGAGGAAGCTTTAACCTGGACCTCAGTTAACACTATGGACTATTGAAGTAGCTGCCATCCTACTTGGATTTTAAATAAAAGCATCTTTAGAAATCTTTGCTAGTTTCATTGATTATAAAATTCAATCTAAATGCAAACAGGGTGACAGTGATGTAAACTCAGCTTTAAAACAAATCCGGTGCCAGCCCTCCCAACTGCACAGCCAGCCTTAAGCCATTCTAGAGTGGCCACTGGATATGTAAGCTGTGATGCAGAGTCCTTCAGCTGGGAGGCCAGTAAGTCTAGAGTGGCCCAGTGTCTTCACCTCTCTGCGTAATAGAGTTCCAAGGTCCTAAGATGATTTGTGTGTATTTCATCTCAGTCCCTGTTCATACTGTGGTAGTAAGGCAGGTATGGAGCATGCTCTTCAAGTTGAATTTTTGAGTTCCGTGGAGCTGGCCGTGCAGGAGTCCAGGCCTAGGGAACAGGGCTTGAAGAAGGGATGTCCCCATTCTGTAACTAGCCCCCCTTTCTCAACAGCAGCTGGAAGCCGTTCAGTCCTTTTTCACCACCCTTTCTCTTCCTGTAAATAGAAAAATACTGCCTTTCTGCAACATGATACTTCAAGAAGCATCTATGGTGTGTGTCTCAAGCTCACTTAAAAGGAAGAGTGGTTTTTATAGGGACAGGAAAACTGAAGGCCAAGGTCACCAGACCTAAAGAGAGCTAAGAAAGAAAACTGCCTTCCAAAGCATCCAGCCGTTCCCAGCCATGGAATCCTATTGGTATCCAAAGCTTACAGTGCAAGTGATTTCAACTCAGAGCTCCTGGCTACAGTCTTGGAATTGGCCCTATGAACTTCAGGGAGTCACTGAATTTCGACTTTGCTTAGGGAAGTCCACGACATGGGGCAAACCCTGTTCAGCCTTCTAGGGAACTTCCAGGGTTACGGACTCTTGTATGACTTGGTCAATTAAGTATACTTCCCAGACAGCAGTCCTTCATTTCGCCCTTATCTACATAAATATTTTCCCAAATGTTGCTTTCTGCTTTACCCTTTTCTCTGAGGAGGAAAGTATTGTCAGTGGAGAGGGCAGACCAAGGGCAGGGAATGGCTCATTTTTCCGCATCATGGAAAACATAGGATGTGCAGGAAACACATCCTTTCAACTGGCCTAATCGATTCTTCGGTGAGGCTCATTTCATTGTGTTCCATCCTTGTTCGAACGTGATAAAAATAGAACACTCAGAGTGCCATGTCTGTAGAACCAGAGTGAAATGGAGAGTTGAGGTAATTGCCCAGATAATCCAAGCAAAGAGAAACAAAACAAAACAAAACAAAACAAAACAAAACAAAACAAAACAAAACCAACCACTGGTGAGAAAAAAAGCAGCTTTAGGAGTTTGAATGATCCAGCCTGGTTCTCTACATTGTTCAAATTCATCAGCTCTGCCTCTATATTTACTTTTTCTACATAGACTGAGCCTAAGTTATGTTGAAGAGTTTTCTTCCCCCAATTTTATCTCAAGTACCACCTCAAAAAATGCTTTTGCGTTGGAGTATCCCTCTCTGCCGTATTTCCCAGTAAGAGAGAAAGTAGATCTCATAATAGATTTATACATGTTTTGATATAAGTGTAAAAAACAGGGGCTCTGGAGTTTGGAGAGATTTCTTTTTCCTATATTTCTGTGAGTTCCCCTTAGCAGGTTGCTAAATGCTGGGGATGGTTTATCTACACACTCGCATGTTTTAGACCTGTTGCTTTATGCTTGGCTAAGTGCCTGTCATGTGTGTTGGTTGCCAGCCCAACAGCTTGGCTCATTTAGAAAATCAGGGAACCCAATTTCCTCTGAGATAGCAGCTGGTAATATTCCACTGGATGCTAGTGAGACACTGCCTGAATTGGAGATGTCGTCCTGGCCGGAGTTCTTCTTAGACTGGCTTCCCACGTTGGGACCTTGGGACTGTGACTGGTCTCTCAGATTACACCCCTTGACCTTGTTGTTTTCAAGACACTGCTTTTCTCAATCTCCCTCTTACATGGACTCAAACCTGTTCATTCATTCTTCTGATTTTTTCCTTCTGCCTCTTTCCTGACATAACCAGCCACCAAGTTCTATGGATTCTTCTTTCCCAAAAGTTTCCATTATTCTAAACTTTAATTTTATTCCCATTCCTTGAGTTTCAGTTCCTATTTTCTTATCTTTCTCAGTAATTTCCTGATTTTTTTCAGTCTCACCTGTTTCTAATCTGTCCTAAGTAAATGCCAGAACAAACTTCCTTGAAGCTCTCCTTAATTGAATTGTAATTCCTTGCAAAAAAAAAAAAAAAAAAAAAAAAAAAAATCCTTCCTTGATGGCTGCTTGCTGCTTAACATATTTTGCTCAAATCCCTCACCCTGGCAATGAAAGCTTTGTCAGTTTGGTTGTGATGACTTTGGACCCTCATGTGAAAAGTCACCTCCAGCAAGGCAAGCTTATTGTCCTTCTACATGACGTGACCTTCCTTCTCTTGCTCATCTGTCAAAATCCTGACCATCTTCCAAGTCTAGATTGGATATCCTACTTGTTCCACAAAGATTTTTCTGCCGACCTTGGAAGGAAGTGACCATTTTTGAACTGGAGTCACAGAATCTTAGAGGTTGAAGACATCTTGGAAGATGCTGAGTCCAACTTTCTACCCTTTGACCTTTTCTGGAACATGTCCAAGATGGGGAATACATAAACATGGCAGCTCACTGCATTTACTGGTAAGAATGTCTTTCTTTGCTTCCTTCCTGCCTTCCTGCCTTCCTTCCTCTCTCTCCCTTTCTTTCCTCTCCCTTTTCTTTCTTTCTTTCTTTCTTTCTTTCTTTCTTTCTTTCTTTCTTT